>NC_077232.1:39896051-39926288 GCF_027887165.1 Monodelphis domestica | reverse complement strand
CTCTCTCCTTCCCCCCTCTCTGTCTCTCTCTTGTCTCTCTCTCTCCCTCTTTCTCCTCCCCCCGTCTATCTGTCTGTCCTGTCTGTCTGTCTCGCTCTCTCCCCCCCCTTTGTCTTTCTCTGTATCCCTCCCCCCTTCCTCTCTCTCTCTCTCTCTCTCTCTCTCTCTCTCTCTCTCTCTCTCTCTCTCTCTCTCTCTCTCTCTCTCTCTCTCTCTCTCTCTCTCTCCTTGTGCTCTGGGTGAGAGTGCCAGCCCAAAATGTTGCCATCCTCATTGCAGCTGTCACTGCTCCCTGGATACAGAGAAAAAACAAACAGAGGCTGAGTTTAGGGTGATGATGGGCAGGCATGAAGGTGTCCATGGTGGGGAAGAGGGAAAATCCCTTTCCTATGGGCTATGGACATCCTATTAGAAGTCATGTGATGGAGTGCAGAACTGTGAACCTATAGTTCAGAGAGATCTGGGTTCAAATTCTACCTTTGGCATAGACAGGCTGTGTGACCATGGACAAGGCAGTTAACTCCTCTGAGCTTCTATTTCCTAACCCTAGATCATAGAATAGATTTAGAACTGGAAAGAACCTCTGCCCTCTAGTCCTCTCCTAACCGATGACCTCTTGCCCAGAACATTCTTTGAGGAGGGGCCCCAACAGTGCCTCAGAAGGAATAAATAGCAAAGCTTGGATTAGAACCCAGGTCCCCAGATGCCAAATCTAGTGCTTTTCCTTTAACGGGATTATTATGAAAAATTATGAGCTAACGAATGCAAATCTAGGCTTTACAGATTGTAACTAACCTGCCTCTGGCTATCGGCCCTTTCCTCCTGGACTTGGGCACAGTGTCTGATGCAGCTCTTCCCTGACGGTGCTCCATGGGGCTGGCAGCTCCCTTTTATGAGCGATCATGCCCCATTTGAATGTAAGCTCCTGGAGGACAGCAACCGGCTTTCTTTTTCCTTGTATTTGGATCCTCGGTGCTTTGACATTGCCTGGCCCAGGCTCAGCACTTAAATGTTTGTGGACTTGCCTTGGCCTGAGTAGCAGCCGGATGGCTTCCTCAACAACATATACTAATATCATCATTGGATAATGTTCAACAGAAATATTATTTTTTTAATCTTTACCTTCCGTCTTAGAATCAACACTTTGTGGTTTAGGTTCCAAGGCAGAAGAGTGGTAAGGGCTAGGCAATGGAAGGTAAGAGACTTGCCCAAGGGTCTCACAGCTATTTGAACCCAGGACCTCCTGAATCTCAATCCACTGAATCACCCCGCTCCCCCAAAACTTTTTTAAGAGTCTTTTGTTCTTATGTCACCTTCATTTTTTTATATTTGGGATAACTTTTTAGAGGTATTTTGTTTCTGTATTACAAACACTGACCTTCGTCTCCAGATCTATGCCTCCCTGCTCCCTATCCTTTACTTTTGACTCTTGTAACAAAGAATAAAGAAGAAAAAGGGAGAAAAACAATTCAGCAAAAGTAACTGGCACATCTTTGAGTTGAGTGTATGCTGTGTTCTGCACCCAGAAGAGAAGTGGGAAATGGGTGTTTTGCTTCACCTCTTCTTGGGGGCTGGCTCAGTTATCAGGAATACAATACTTAGGTAGTTTTTCCTTAAACAAATCCTTTGGGAATTTCCACTGTAGATGCATCACTGGAGCCAGTGAAGGGTTGTGGCAAGAATCCAGAGAGAGCTGGGTTCAAATCCTAACTCGAATGGGGGTTTTATGAACTTGGACAGGTTGTTGAGCTTGAGTGTCCTCTAGATCCAGAATTAAGTGGCCTGTCCAGGATCACACAGCCTAGGAGGCAGAGGTAGCACTTGAAACCTGGGACTCAGATTTCTACTCTGGTTCTCTAACTACTACCCCAGGCACATGTGTCATGTGTGTGTTGGGGGGGAGGGGAGGCAGTGCAAGTAATCTGTATAAAGTTGGTGTGTATATACATCGTGTGCCTTCCACATTTCTCCAAGATTGATGTTGTCATCTAGTGGCAAAGCTTTAAACTTCCCCCATGTTCCAAGGCCCAGGTGCATCTCTTTGAACGGAAAAAGCGACAGGGGGTGTGTGCGCTGTTTGTTTTCTACCCACAACAGAAGATAAAAATTCACAGAGCTTTTCTTTTCTGCCTAATTTGTGTGAATGTATCCAAAAGGTGTGTGGGCTTTCTGTCTGTCTCCTCTCTCTCCTGTCTCTCTCCTCTCTCATTCTGTCTCCCTGTCTCCCCCTCCCTTCCTCACTCTCTTCTTCCCTTTCTTCCTCTCTCCTCTTCCTTTCTCAATCTTCTCTGTCTCTAGTTTGTGTCTCTCTTTCCCCCCTCCCTTCCTCACTCTCTTCTTCCCTTTCTTCTTCTCTCCTCTTCCTTTCTTAATCTTCTCTGTCTCTAGTTTGTCTCTTTCCATCTGTCCTCTCTCTCCTCTCTCTTTCTGTCTCTCTCCCCCCTCCCTTACTCCCTCTCTTCCTCCCTTTTTTCTCCCCCTCTTCCTTTCTTAATCTTCTCTGTCTCTCCTTTTGTATTTATTTCATCTCTATTTCTGTCTTTGTTTCTGTCTCTCCTGCCTCTCTCCTCTCTCCTGTCTTTCTCTCTTTGTGTCTCCATCTCTTCCTCTCTCTTCTCTGTCTCTCTCTATTTGTCTCTGTCCCTCCTCTTTCTCTCCATCTCTCCCCTCCTCCCTCTCTTCCCTTCCTTCCTCCCTCCTCTCCTTTTCTTGATCTTCTGTCTCTCTTTATAACTGTCTCTCCTGTCCCTCTTTTCTCTGTCTTTGTCTTTCTCTCTCCCCCTCCCTTCTCCTCTCCTCTCCTGTCCTCTCCTCTCCTGTCCTCTCCTCTCCTGTCCTCTCCTCTCCTCTCCTCTCCTCTCCTCTCTCTTCTCTTCTCTTCTCTTCTCTTCTCTTCTCTTCTCTTCTCTTCTCTTCTCTTCTCTTCTCTTCTCTTCTCTTCTCTTCTCTTCTCTTCTCTTCTGTCTATTCTCCTCTCTTCTGGCTCTTCTCTTCTCTTCCATCTCTTCCCTTCCCTCCCATTTCCTCTCTGTCTCTTCTCTCTGTTTTTCTGTCTTTATCCCTCTCTGCCTATGTCTGTCTGCCTCTCTCTCACACACACACATGCGCATGCATACCCACACATGTTTTGGTATCTGGAACCCAGGGACATTAGAATTGGACAAAACCTTAGGAAAATTGTTTAATCTTTTGCAGTGTTACTTCAATGCCCCTCTCATTACTTTGCTAACTCTTTTAACCTTGGCACTTAGTAAACATTCAGGAGGCTTAGAGCTGGGAATGATGTAGGTTAAATTCCCCATTTTACAGATGAGGAAACTGAGTCCTGGAGAGATGAATAGACTTGCCCAGGCTAGCACAGCCGCTTAGTATCTGAAGAAGGATTTGAACTTTCTGATTGCATTCTATCCAGTTCCCCTAAAGCTGTGGTGGTGAACCTATGGCATACATGCCAGACAGGGCACTCAGAGCCCTCTCTGTGGGCACTTGCGCCATTACCCCAACACAGAGTTCACCAGTGTTTGTTGCTAGAAAGCCAGGCTGCTCCCTTCCCCCTCTCCATGCATACCTGAGGATATCACCCACCCCTCTAAAAGGTTTGCCATTACTACCCTAGGGGTAAGTAAGTGGCACAGTGAGTGGATAGAGCTCCAGGCCTGGAGTCAGGAAGATTCCTCTTCCTGAGTTTAGATCAGGCTTCAGATACTTTCTAACTGTGTGACACTGAGTAAGACATTTAACCTATTTGCCTCAGTTTCTCTCATCTGTAAAATGAGCTGAAGAAGCAAATGGCAAAGCATTCCAATATCTTTGCTAAGAAAACCTCCAATGGGACCGTGAAGAGTCAGATGTGACTGAAAATGACTAAATAACAATGATGTTAGCTCTATACTTATGTTACCACTTAGGGAGAGATTTTTTTTAAACCCTTATCAATACTGTGTATTGGATCCAAGGCAGAAGAGTGATAAGGGCTAGGCAATGGGTGATATGTGACTTGCCCAGGATCACGAAGGGTCTGAGATCAGATTTGAACCCAGGACTTCCCATCTCCAGACCTGGCTCTCCATCCACTAAACTGCCTCACTTTCGTCAGGGAGACACTGGACATTTCCTTTGTAGCAGATCTTTGCTTGTAGTCCGTTGAAGACCCCTTCTCAGAGCAATGCTTTTAAACGTGTGAACTAAAGTCCACAGATTTACAGGGGAAATTGCTTCCACTGACACCATTACCAAAAGATTGAGACATTCGTGAAACCCTGGATTAAGTACTTCTGCTCTAAGGAAATTGGATGAGCAACATGGACCCCATCCCTGCCCGCCAGAAATGGCGGAAAATGACTCCTTTTTTGTCTGCTGGCTCTGTTTCCTTGGAAGGGCAGGGGCTCACAAGGTGTCCCTCATGATCTAACGCGGCTCCATCTTCCACAGCCACAGTCTTCCACTGAAAGCCTGGAGGACCCTCTGGTGAAGGCCACTGGGCCACTCCTTCACGCCGAGACCTTCTCTCGCTCCCCCTTGCATGCTAAAGAGAAGGCTCTGGCCATAAATACTGCTTAACTCTGGCACTTGTGAGATGTACAAACATCATTTGCTCAAGAAGTCGGCTAATTCCTCATGATGGAGGGCCTGTCGTCTGTGATCAGCTCAGAGGGAGGGGGCCTTCGTGAGCAGATTGCTGAAGAGTGCCAGGCTGCTTTAATGGATTAAGCTACTTAAGAAAATTTTAAAAGATGCACCGTTAATATTCATTCTCTTCGCCACCCCACCCCCATCCCCTGCCCTTCAAGCCCTCCCATCTCCCCCCTTTCCTGCTTGGCTTGAATATTGTCCTGAGTGCTGTCTGCATTTCTCTTCTAATGGAAAATGATTAGCCAGCCAATAATTCATCCATAGGCTACAGACAACTTGTTAGAAGATTGTGGGTAATTGATGCTAGCCATCCCTTCGGTACAGAGGAAAGAGGGCTACCTCTGGAAGGATGGCTTGGATTGGAAGCCCGGCTTTGCTTTTTACTGTGTGGGTGGCCTTGGACAAGTTACTTTCCCACTCCAAGCCTCAGTTTACCACTCTGTAAAATGAAAGGATTATTACAAAAATGAATAATATGGAAATAGATATTGAGTGATAATATATGTGTAACCCAGTGGACTTGCTTGTCAACTCCAGGAGGTGGAAGGAAAGAGGGGGTGGAGACAAGAATCATGTAACCATGGGAAAAATTTTACAACTTAAATAACATGAAAGGGTTAGACTTGATGGCCTTCAACGTCCTTTCTAGCTTTGACTTTATAATCCTGTGATCCCCCTTTTTTAAACCCTAACCTTCTATCTTAGAATTAATACTAAGTATCAGTTCCAAGGCAGAAGAGCCATGAAGACTAGAAAATTAAGGTTAGTAAGTGACTTACACAGGGTCACACAGCCAGAAAGTGTCTCAGTCCATATTTGAATCCAAGACCTCTCCTCTCCAGGCCTAGCTTTCTAACCAGTGAGCCACCTAACTGCCCCTTCTATGATCCTTTCAATGTAAATCTCTAGCCTAGGTCTGACCCTGACATTCCCCAACAATAAAACCCTCTGTGGCTCCCCATTCCTCGCCTTGGCATTTAAGACCTTCTACCTTCTGACTCTAGTCTACCTTTCCAGCCTTATTTCATATCACCCATCTCTCCAGCTCCCACCCTCACCTTCAACCTTGTTGTCCTTCATTTTTCCAAGAAGGGCCAGTGACATCATGGGTAATATCTCGACTTGAGCACGAATTGCACTCTATGTTCTATCTTTGTTGGCAAACTCATTATTTCTCAGTCTCCTCAGTGGTTTTTCCAGGTCCATTCATGAATATCTTTCTATTGATCTATTGATGTATTTCTCTTTCCGTAATGTCAAGCACTGTCTCCTCCATGAAGTCTTCCTGTTCTTCCTCCCCAGCTTCTGCTCCCATGGGAAAGTGTTCTCCCTTCCCTTGAAATTTCCTAGAGCTCTGTGTCGGAATCTTCCTTTTGCTCCTTGAATGGTATTTATTGAGGTCCATGTCTCATTGAATTAAATCCATTAGCCAAGAATGAACCATCCATGGAAGCAACAGAATTAGAAATTAATATTAAAAATTGATGACTGTGTTAAGCATGAATCACCTTCCTTCCCACACTCTTGAGTCTAATCAGACATTCCATCTCCTGTCTCTGGTCCTCTGAGGCTATCCCCCCCCCCCACTGTTTTGGGGATGCCCTCCCATCTCATCTCTGCCTCTTAGAATCCCCAGTTTTTATGGAAGCTGAAATAAAATGTCACCTCTTACCTGAAGCCTTCCTAATCCTCACCAGTGAAACGATGTTCTGCATTTCTGCAAAATCTATTTTTAAAATAGCATTTTATATGTTTTCTGTGATAATACATGCATAGCCCAGATTGGATTGCTTGCCAGCTTCACGAGTGGGAAGGGAAGGAGGAATGGGGACAATTTGGGTCATATAACTTTGGAAAACTTATGTGGAAATTTGTTATTACATATAGTTAGTAAAAAAAATTAAATCTAAAAATAGCATTTTAGGGATAGCTAGTTGGCTCAGTAGTTAGAGCTTCAGACCTGGAGACAGGAGGTCCTGTGTTCAAACACAGACACTGTGACCCTGGGCAAGTCACTTAATGCCAATTGCTTAGCCTTTACTGCTCTTCTGCCTGTGATATTGATGCTAAGATAGAAGGTAAGGGTTTTAAAATAAAATTTTAAAAGTATTTTAAATCGCACAGTTACCAATATGTAAGCCCCCAACCCCCAATTGCCTTATTTTTGTATTGTAAATACTTATTTTTCTATAATTATATATTTCTGTAATTATAGACATTATCATTTAACAATTATAAACATTCCATAATCATTATAAAAATTATACATGTTGTTGTTCAGTCATTTTAGTCTCTTTATGACCCCATTTGGGGTTTTCTTGGCAGAGATACTGCAGTGGTTTGCCTTTCCATCTCGGTTTTATTTTTTTCAGTGAGGAAATAGAGACAAACTGGGTTAAGTGACTTGCCCAAGGCCACACAGCTAGTTACAGTTCTAGATGAGATTTGAACTCTAGACCCAGTACTCTAGGCACTATGGTACATCTAGCTGCCCTATACCTATTGAATCTTTGAGGGCAGAGCCTGTTTTATTTTTGCCTTGTGTCTTCAGACCCCAACAAGGCACTTGGCAAATAGGAAGCACTCAATAAATGTTTGCTGATTTGATTTGGATGCCACCCTACAGAATAGAGGATTAGATGTCTTTTGATGGGAGCCAGTTTGCCTTCTGACCCTCAGTTGCTTTTGCCAGTCAAATAGAAGTTCCTCGAGGGCAAGACTTGCTTTATTTTTGTCTGTGGATTCCAAGTGCCCAGCACAGAGCTCAAAAAACTGATTGTATAGAAAGCATGTTGCATAGTGGAAGAAGTGCTGAGCTGAGAGTTATGAGGACATGAATTCAAATCCTGCCTCATATACCTGCTGGACAAGTGACTCTGGACAAGTCACTTACCTTCTCACTTTCTTCAGTTGTAAAATGAAGATAATAACAGCACCTGCCTCCCAGGATTATTGTGAGGATCAAAGGAAACCATCCATCAGCAAGCATTTAGATTAAGTGTTTACTGTGTGCTAAGTGCTAGGAATACAAATGCCAAAAAGG
Organism: Monodelphis domestica; assembly: GCF_027887165.1. Lineage (NCBI taxonomy): Eukaryota > Metazoa > Chordata > Mammalia > Didelphimorphia > Didelphidae > Monodelphis > Monodelphis domestica. The sequence goes on along the minus strand of NC_077232.1, from coordinate 39,918,613 downwards.
AAACAAATCTCTGCTCCAAAGGATCTTAGATCATGTGTATAAAAGTGGTTGTAATACTTAAAGCTCTAGCAACAGGAGCTGCTAATTGTTGTTGCAGCCTGCTTCCTTTTTCACATCTCTTTGTTTAATGGCATTTATTAAGCATTTACTATGTATGCAGCACTGGGCTTTGCAATGGGGATAGGCAGGAGAGAGAGACAGACAGAAACAAAGACAGAGAGAGAGAGAGTCAGAGATAGAGAGACAGAGACACAGAGACAGTGAGACAGAGATGGAGACAGAGAGAAAGGGATGGAGGAAGAGAGAGATGGTGAGGGAGGAAGGAAGGAAGGAAGGAAGGAAGGAAGGAAGGAAGGAAGGAAGGAAGGAAGGAAGGAAGGAAGGAAGGAAGGAAGGAAGGAAGGAAGGAAGGAAGAAGAGGAGGGAGAGAGAGAGGAAGGAGGGAGGGAGGGAGGAAGGGAAGGAGGGAGGGAGAGAGGAAGAAAGGAAGGGAGAAAGGAAAGAAGGGAGGGAGGGAGGGAAGGATAGAGGAAGAAAGGGAGGAAGGAAGGGAAGGAGGGAGGGAGGGAAGGAGGGAGGGGAAGGAGGGAGAGAAGGAACAAATGAACAAAGTTCCTCAAAGAGTTTACATTCCACTCCTGTAGGGTAGGGGAGATGCAGCAAATTTATACTCAGATAAACAGTATAATATATGAGGGGGCAAAATAGGGATGCAGCCAAAATGCTTGCTCTAAGAGGGATAAATAACTTTAAGCCAGAGGGTAGGGAGAGGGGAATAAGGATTATTACTACTTCACACTGGGCAAGAGATCTTCCCCTTTGGTCCAACACTCGTGCATCTGTTAGAATCTGAGTACCACAAAAGAAGAGGCAAAGCTTTGTGCAGGGCTGAGCTTGAGGCTTGGGCTGGAATCCCTCTTGCCCACTCTCTGGTTATAAACAAGGGGCAAGGGCTAACTTTTCTAGGTGACTAATAAAACTGGTGATGGAGTAACCCCTCTTTTCTGTCCCCTCCTTCCTGCATTTGAGATCACTGCCTGTCTGACCCCGACCTCCCACTATTCCTACTGGGAAGAAAAGACAGAAACCTTCTGGATCACTTATCTGGCTCTTGCTTTCCACACAGACCTAAAAAGACATTGTCATTTAGTGTCATGTGGCTGGGAGAAGAATCTTTGCCATGGGTCATAGAGGATGGAGGGGATGTTTTATAGCTCATCAAGGAATCTTACCTGCTTGCTTTCTCTCTCCTCAGAAATGCTTAAAACTGTCACAGACATGATCTCATTTGTTTTGTAAATTTCCCAGAAAAAAAAGAGAAGTCCCCAGAGGTGTGTGTGTGTGTGTGTGTGTGTGTGTGTGTGAGAGAGAGAGAGAGAGAGAGAGAGAGACAGACAGACAGAGAGAGAGACAGACAGACAGACAGACAGACAGAGAGACAGACAGACAGACAGACAGACAGAGAGAGAGAGACAGAGACAGAGAGAGAGAGAGACAGACAGACAGACAGACAGAGACAGAGAGAGAGAGAGAAAGAGAGACAGAGAGAGAGACTGACAGACAGACAGAGACAGAGAGACAGACAGACAGACAGACAGAGACAGAGAGAGAGAGAGAAAGAGACAGACAGAGAGAGAGACAGACAGACAGAGACAGAGAGAGAGAGAGAGAGAAAGAGAGACAGACAGAGAGAGAGAGAGAGAGAAAGAGACAGACAGACAGACAGACAGACAGACAGACAGAGATGATCTGGTCACGTGGAAGAGAAATAATGGATGAATTGCCAATATACTAGGTAGCATGGTAAAGTGCCAGACTTAGAGTCAGTAAGACTTTATCTTCCTGAGTGCAAATCTGGTCTCACACACTTTCTAGCCCTGTGGCCCTGGGCATGTTATTTGCCTCAGTTTCTGCATATGTAAAATGAGCTAGAGAAGAAAATGACAAAACACTCAGATACCTTTCCAAAAACAAAAACAAACTTAAATAGGGTCACAGAAAGTCAGATATGACTGAATAACACATAAGAACTCCAGAGGACTCAGATCCAGGAAAAATAATTAGGAGGCAGCTAGGTGGCTCTATGAATAGAGTGCTGAGCCTGTAATCAAGAAAACCTGAGTTCAAATGTGGCCGCAGACAGTAGATATGTGACAAGTTATTTAAACCTGTTTGCCTTATCTACTAGAGAAAGAAGTGGCAAACCACTCCAGTAACTTTGTCCGAGAGAGGGGAGTCAACATGCAAATAAATATGTCCTTTCAGAATATAGCAGAGTTACTGGAAGATAGACTTAGAGAGGAAGCTCAGAGCAGCTGCAGGGACAAAGGGAAGGTCTCCTTAGTGGGCAGCATTGTCATCTATATACATCACAGGAGAGAGTGTCCCCAGTGCCTTGGCCAGGACATAGAATATGGCTGATTCTTAATAAGTGCTGGTGGATTGAATGAGCTCCTACATCACTGAGATTACAGATACATTGGACTCTCAGTGAGTACTTTCTGAAAATGTAAATGGACAAAAAGAAAAGTATAGCTAAATGGGTGAATGAGAACTCTGTTAGGCATTCTCCGAGGGAGCCTACGTATGTCTAGAGACCATCATTGAGCTCAGCATCTTTGAAGACCTTACCAATTATCCCACAAACTGCCCTGGAATGCCAGTTGCCTCAGGCTACCCAAGAAGGATCAGAGACTTTTTACATGAACTTCCCGTGTCCCTCTCTGAGATCAGTTAGTTTCCTCATCTGTAAAATGGGAAGGAGGATACTTATAATCCCTATCTCACAGACTCAAAGGACATAATTATTCAAAGCACTTTTCAAATGGGTAAAGCCTCTTATAAATGTCAATCCTCTCCCTCTTCACGCCTTCTCTTCCTCCTCCTCACCAAGTTCCAGGGATTCCGGGCATACCTTGTTCTCCATTTATAAAATTGAAAAATGGAATAAATTCAGACTCGTAATGACAAAATTAACCTTCTTGGCTGTTCAGGGAGCAGGAATCAAACTTGATACCTTAGCAGAACTCCCTGTCCCATATCCAGAGGCCCCCTGACAGGAGCCTCACTGTTAGTCAATCATTAACAACTGGCCTTCCTTTTCTGGTGATGGACAATGAGGTCGCCTGGGACAGAGTAAAAGGAGAAAGCAGCCCTCTGTGCCAATTCCTGCCTAGCCCCAGGGACTGGCCTGAGGATATTGGTCTATAGTTTGGTCTGACATTGATGCAGACCAAAGCAGATCAGGTTGGAGTTTTATGGGTCTTTGGGGGCTTTTCAAGTGACGTTTATAAACAAATCATTGGAGACAGGCTCACTCTGTGGCTTTCAATACGCCTATGTGTGTATGTGTTTGTTTGCGTGTTTGTGGGTTTTTTTTTAAAGAAGTGAGTCAAAGGGAAAATAGGCCTCACTACAGCATGTGTGCTGGCAACATACCCCATGAAGAAGTGTCTTAACTCCCTGGAGATGTTTCCGGAATGTCTCTTTGACAGAGCCTTTCAGAATCAAATGTGAAGCCTAGAGTAGGCGTGTGTTGCCTAGCTATTCCTCAAGAGTATAGACTTAAAATGGTAGAAAATAAAAAGTGGAAAATGACAGCTGACCCGGAGTGTTCCAGAGGTCAAGGCTGTTGGATGGCCCAGTGGTGGGGCTTGCTCCTCTCCTGACATCAGCATGTCATTCAACCGAATGCCCCTTAGAAAGCCTCTCCTGTGTTAAAACAGGGTAGGGAAGAAATTTATAGCTGATGGTGATGATAGCATCTCGTTTTAGTCTCAAAACAAAGCTTGGGAGATAGGTATTGGGATTATTCCCACTTTACAGATCAGGAAACTGAGGCCAAGAGACTTGACCAAGGTCACAAAGCTCCTAAATGTCAGGGGCTGAATTCCAGATGAAGTTTACCTGACTCCAGGTCCAGAACGCTATCCACTGCACCACCTAGCTGCCCATCACCATACTGTGCCATCCAACTGGATGCCATGCAGGAAGAACAAAACTCTAAATGTCCAAAACAGAACTGATGCCCCTTCCCTACATCTTCCCCTATTCCTGACTTCCATGTTTCTATTGGGGGGAACACGATTTTGCTAGGAACCCAGATTCACAATTTCAAAGTCAGCCTCAGCTCTATTTTTCTCATCATATCAGACCATCAGTCAATCTGTTCTTAGCTAAGTGCCTACAATTCCAGGCACTGTTGTGTGGAATGCTGGGAATTCAAAGGAAGGTATCATCATCATCATCATAATTCATAATCCCTGTTCTCAGGGAGCTTACATTCTAATAGTATAGACAAAATAGTATAAATGGAAAGTAATGTCAGGGAAAAAGCATTAGCAGTAGGTAGGAGGAGGTGGAAGGAGGCTGCAGGTCTGGAAAAAGCTTCCTGCGAGAAGTGAGATATTTAATCAGTTGCCAAGTCATGGCGGCTCTACCTCTGAGACATCGCTAGCGCCTACCTATGATTTTACCTTGAATGGTCGGGTCACCACTGGTTGAGGTTCTTATCTCTTCTTGCCTTAAGTAGTGTAACAGCCTTCCAACTGGAGTCTATCTCCTCTCAAGTCACTCCAGCAATCAATCAATAAACATTTATTAAGCCCACTTAAGACTCTGTGCTGAGCACTTCATGAATAATATGTCATTTGATCCTCACAGTAAGCCTAGAAGGAAAATTCTATTTTAATCATCAACATTTTTTACAGATAAGGAAACTGAGGCTGAAAGGTTAAAGGATGTGACCAGGGTCACACAGCTAATAATTTGAAATTAAAATAATAATTTGTCCGAGGCCAAATTGGAATTCAAGTTTTGCTATCTCCAGGACCAGTTGTGGAAATCTGTGGGTGCCAGCCATTAGGGAAGCAACTTTTAAACAAGGCTATTTGCTCTGGCCCTGAGTGGGAGAGCTCAAGAGCTTTCATTTGTGGGGCAGATGGCATGACTATTTTAAGTAAGGGATGTGTTATGGAGGAAATGGACAACAGTTTTCTATTTTTTGGCTTAATGAAGAAAAGAAAAGGGGGCGGGGGGGAAGAGTTGGAGAAAGCCCAGCCAGCTTACTCTTACTAATGCTTGGATTTGGGGGATCAGAAGGTGTCCCAAGACATACATGTTGGGATAAATATTGCAGCCAGCAGAAGGGTCTAGTGTCAAGCCAAAAAGACTGGGTGACATCATTTAGCGGCCCAGATCCACGCATGTCCCTGCCCTGGTTTTTGGCTTGCCTGTCCTGCTCATATTTAGGTGGGAGGAGAGGAGATGTCCTCTGCATGGCAGAAATCACATTCAAGGAATAGGTAGGGTACTGGGGAGGTAGTTGTTTATTAGCAGTGTGGCTTTATTGAAAGATCCTTGGAGTTATAATATATATGTAACCCAGATCAGATTGTTTACCATCTCGGATGGGGGAAGGGAAGGGAGAAAGAGAAGGAAGGAGACAATTTGGATCTTGTAATTTCTGAAAACATGTTGAAAATTATCATTACATGTAATTGGGAAAATAAAATATTTCTGACTAAAGAGAAGAAAAAGAATTTTGGAGGGCAGCTAGATGGCTCAGTGGATAGAGCATCAGTCCTAAAGACAGGAGGTCCTGGGCTCAAATCTGGCCCCAGACATTTCCTAGCTTGGTGACCCTGGGCAATGGGGATCAAGCATTGCCTAGCTATTGCTGATTTTTAACCTTAGAACCACTATACAAAAGGGGGGGGCAGAGGAGGGGAAAGAGGAAGGAAGGAAGGAAGGAAGGAAGGAAGGAAGGAAGGAAGGAAGGAAGGAAGGAAGGAAGGAAGGAAGGAAGGAAGGAAGGAAGGAAGGAAGGAAGGAAGGAAGGAAGGAAGGAAGGAAGGAAGGAAGGAAGGAAGGAAGGAAGGAAGGAAGGAAGGAAGGAAGGAAAAGAATGAAAGAGAGAAAGAGAGGGGGAATGGAGGGAGGTAAAGAGGAAGGAAGGAAGGAAGGAAGGAAGGAAGGAAGGAAGGAAGGAAGGAAGGAAGGAAGGAAGGAAGGAAGGAAGGAAGGAAGGAAGGAAGGAAGGAAGGAAAAGGGAGAGAGACACACACAGAGAGACAGAGAAGGGGGAAGGAGAGAAGGAGGGAAGAAAGGTTGATTTGGTCTTCAGGTCTCAAGATTTGTTTTTGTTTTTTTTAGAAAAGATTTGAACAAGGTCCAGAGAAAAATAGCTGGAATTGGAAAGACTTTGAATTTATGCCATCTGAAGATCTGGTACTAGACAAGAGGCTAATCAGACTGGAAAAGAGAAGTCTTGCTGGGTTTCACAATAGGGATTTTGAAAAATTTGAAGACCTCTCACCTGGAAAAGTGATTCAATTTGTTCTACTTGACCCTAGATGCTATAACCAGTAGCAATGGGTAGAAGGTGTTAAAAAAAAAAAAAAAGCAAATCAGGGCTTGTTGTAATGAAAAACATCCCTGGAATCAACTGTTTGGGAAAGGGCTTCCTCAGAAGGTCTTCAAACCAAGAATGGATGGATGAATAAAACATTTATGAAATGCTTACTATATGTAATTCTCTGTGCTAAACCCTGGGGATACAAATGGAAAAGAAAGCTGGTCCTTGTTCTCAAGAAGCTCATATTCCAAGGGGAGAGACAATGAATATGGAAGGTTCCAGCTGTAAGTCAGAAGGAAAGGTCCCAAGATCCTTAGGGGGCAGCAGCAAAGCTGATGGTTATGCCTTTTCTTTAATGCCATTTGCACTGATAAAAATCATATTCGTTTCTCATATTGAATCATTTGACAGTGAGTAGGATTTTGGTAACAAAGAACCTTCTTTTCTGGGTCTTCAGTAGATATAGTTATAGTACCTATAGGAAGAGTTCTGGACAGAGTGCTGGGCCTAGAGCCAGGGAGACTTATCTTCCTGAGTTCAAATCCAGCCTAAGTTACTTTTTAACTGTGTGATCCTGAGAAAATCACTTTATCCTGTTTGCTTCCATTTCCTCATCTGTAAAATGTGTTGGAGAAGGAAATGGCAAACCACTCCAATTATTGCCAAGAAAACTAAATGGGGTCACAAAGAAGAAGACATGACTGAAAACAACTGAACAACAAATAATGATAGCTAACATTTATATAGTGCTTACTATGTGCTAGACATTTTATCTCTCCAACAACCCTGGAAAGTTAGTGCTATTATCATCCTCATTTTACAATAAGGAAATTGAGGCAAACAGAGGCTTAAGTGAAAGCAATTACTTCCTAGGATGATGGCTGAGGACCCTTTACTAAAACATTGCTATTTCTAAGGATGTTGGTTTCAAGGTCATGGACTGTCTCTATTGGGATCTCCAGGGAGATGCTAATCAAGGTGGTAGTAGTTTGACTTGCTTGGCACATACTGCCACCTGTCTCCTTCAGGATACCTTGCTTCCTCAAAGCCTGGGTGACCACTGATTGGATATTTAGGCAACTGGGGGTAAAGTGCATAGACCATTCCTTCTCATCTCCTTTCTAATTCAGTCTAGGAATTACCATATTTGTTCCTTGTACAGGACATTGTATATCCCTCTCTTGATGTCTTGATTTCCCCCTCATGCCTAGAGTGCTATACTTAGAGACAGGAAAACCTGAATTCAAATCCCTCCTCACATATTTACTAGCTAGTTGTGTTACTTTGGGAAAGACAAACTCTACCTCAGTTTCTTCAACTGCAAAATGGGTCTAATATTAGCATTCCTCTTACAGGATCAAATGAAATACATAAAGTGTTTTGCAAATCTTAAAGTACTATTTAAATGCTATTTATCATCATCATCATTGAAATTATTGTCATTATTATATACTTTGTAAAGAAAGATCAAGATTTGGTTTTTTAGGAAAGACTTGAAAAGGGTACAAAGAAAGACAGCTGGAACTGGGAAAACCTTTGAGTTTGGGTATGGGTTAGGATAGACAGTCTCTGTGCTCCATTCTGTCTCTGAGATTCCATTTTTCTGTATCTAAAAGCAAGTCCTGTATGTTATAGGATCATGAAATTTAGTGCTAGAAAATTTCCTTAGAGATCATCTAAATTCTACTGCCTCATTATCTAGGTGAGGAATAAAAGCCCACAGACATTGAATAGAGCAGGATGCCATTTCCTTGGGTTCAGGGCCATTTTTCCATTTTGGTCTTTGTACACAAGCACCTAGAGCCATGGTGTCAGACCTATGGCACGCATGCCAAGGATGGCATGCAGAGACTTTTTTGTGGGCAGACACTATTCACCAGAGTTAGTTATCAGAAAGGCAGAGAGGTATTCCACAGAGATGCTCCCTTCCTCCTCTCCATCCCTTCTCCCAACCCCTCTGCCCAGCAGCCCAACTGAAGCACTTATTCTCTCCCCTGAGTAGAGCACCAGACCACTCCCCTCTCTTTCTCCATCTCCTGTCTGGGATAAGGCAATGAGCTGGGGTGGGGTGGGGGGTGTGGCATGGAACACAGTCTCTAAAAGGTTTGCTGTCACTTACCTAGAGGCTAATCACCCATACACAGCCCATAGCTTATTAATAAATGCTTATTGAGTTGAATTGAATTAAGGAGGCAATATAGCACAATGGAAAAAAGCAATAGCTTAGGAATCAGTAGAACTGAGTGCAAATCCTATCCTACTCTCGACTGCCCTTGTCACCTTGGACAAGTTACTTAACTACCTTGGGTTTCAGTTTCCTCATCTTTAAGAAGATAGATTTGAATTCAATATCCTCTCAGGTCCTTTCCAATTTATCTGTGTATTCCTAAGTGGACACGAGTTATATGTCCTCTGAACCTCAGTCTCCCTATCTGTAAAATGTATTCCTATAAAATGACAGCAATATTTCTATTTCCTTTTTTAAAAAAACTTGCCTTCCATCTTAAAATTAATATTATGTATTGGTTCCAAAGCAGAAGAGAGGTGAGGACTAGGCAATGGCAATTAAGTGACCTGCCCAAGGTCACACAGCTAGGAAGAACTTGAGGCCAGATATGAACTCAGGACAACCAGTTCTTTTCCTGGCTCTCAATCCACTAAGCCACCTACTTGTCCCCAATATTCCCTTTGCAAAGAAAGCATTTTGTAAGTTGTAAGATGTTGCAGAAATAGGAACTGTTATTGTTATTAATAATAAATTATGATATAATATTACAATTATAATAATAAATTATTACCAGGAACTTACATTTATCTTAATGTAGCCACTTAGCTCCTCAGTTTCATTTCCCCTAGTATTGGTAAGGTTTAGTAAAGCATGTAAGGAAACAATGGAGAGGGTGCCCATAATTTCAGACTATAAACTTTGGTGCCCTTACTCAATATGATTTGACCTGGTTGCTAGAGTTTGAAACTCATCACCTTGACCGATGACCAATCCCCATGCTACAAATCAGATCATAAAATATTCAGAAGAACTCAACCCATAAACTCCTGGATCCCGACCATTATCCTAGAGAAAACTAGGTCCTACAATCTCTTGGACATAACATTGATTTGAAAAAGCTTAATAACTTTTGGGTGTCAACATCTAAAATATTTATAACCTCTAAGTTTAATAGAACAAAAATTTTCCAAAATGTTGAGACTGAGCAGAAGTCAAAACTACTTGGGAACAGGCTCAAGTATATAACATCCCCATCGTGCTTCTGGCTAGTGGAGTCGTGCCAAGGATGCTTTCAGTGAGCCTACAGAGGATGAGCTTACATCTCAGTACTTTTATTCAATTACCAAAAGCAGTTATTTTATTTCCTGTGAAATAGTTCATGTATTAACTTTAATAAGATAGTAACAAAAATGCTACTTGCTTCCATATCCCATCTGAAGCTCTTTTTTATGTGTATTTTTCCAGACATTTGTTCTCTCTCCCTCCCTCCCTCCCTCCCTCCCTGCCTATGCCTTTCTCTCTGTCTCTGTCTCTCTCTTTCTCTCTCTCTGTCTCTCTCTTTCTCTCCTCTCTCCCTTTCTCCCTCCCTTTTTTCTTTTTTCCCCTCTTTCTCAACCTTTCTCTGTGTCTCTTTTTTTCTGTCTCTATCTTTCTGTTTATATGTTCTCTGTCTAATACATAGCTGCAGTCAGTGTGTATGCCAATATTTTGAGCATCTCCCCAACTCCCCATCCTAGGAACATGGATTAAAAAAACTTTGAGGTCATTGAGTTTAGGCTACTGATTTTATAGATGAGTAAAGAGAAGTTGAAGTAACTTACCAACTTCACACAGGTTTTAAATAGAAGAGGCAGGATTTAAATCCACATTTTCCCAATTTAAGTATATACAATATAAATGGGGGAAAATAACGTATATAGTGTGTGTGTATATATATATATATATATATATATATATATATATATATATATACTCTAATTCAAGAGTTCTTAACCTGGCATCCACAAAGTTTCAAAAAAGTATTTTGGCCACTGTGTTTTAGTATAATGGATTTCCTTTATTGTCCAGTTTTCTAAAAATATTTTATGTATTTAACATCGTGTTAAGAGAAAGAGCTCTATAGACTTCCCTAGGCTACCTGGGGCGGGGGGAGAGAATGAAGGAAGGTCTATGACACAAAATAGGTTAAGAATCCTTATACAAATTCATTAGTCTTTTATCTGTATCCACCAGGACTTTAGAAATCCAGTGGCCAGTTGCATGGTCCCAAGGAAGGCTGGAAGATGGCATAATGGCATGTGGTTACTGTTCCGTTTAGATCTGAAGATGTTCTTTTTGTTGCCTTGGTTGGTGCGTGAGAGGAGAAAGAGTCCCTTAACTGTGAGCCTTTTTGGCTAGTTGATCTGATGATATGAATAAATGTCTTTCATTATGACCAGTAGTTGTATTTTTAAATCCCTACTTGGTCTATATTTATCCCACTAGCATTTAGAATGCTGGAATGAACTTATTAGACTCGCCTTTTTGCCCTCAATATCTCAGGATGTTGGAAGCTCATGAACTAAAGAGGTTTTATTAGATTTGGTCATCTGCTTTTGGTAATGTTGAGGGATGGAAGGGGTGGGGTGGGGGAGGAATAAGAAAGGTTGGCTCCTGTTTGTAAGTCTAGATAGCAAAGGAAGAATTAGAGCTAAAGGGACTTCTGTTGGAAGTTGGACCGAAAGGCTACCAAGGAGAGAGACATCATAATGTAGTGACTCAAGTGCTAGAGTTGAGGTCAAGAAGACCTGTGTCCAAATACTGCCTCAAGCACTTATGGGCTGTGTGACCCTGAGTGAGTCACTTAAACTCTGTTTACCACAACTTTCTCATCTATAAAATCAGAATAATAATTATAATATAACTAACCTCATTGGTCTGTTGGAGGATCAAATGAGATATGTGTAATGTGATTTGAAATCCCTAAAGCATCATATGAAGCAACAACTAACAATTTAAGATATCTTAAAATAGAATAGACCACTTCCATCATGAAGTAGTGAGTGTCCAGACATCAAAGGTGTTCAAGCAGAGGGTGAATGGTCACTGGTCAGGGACCTTGTAGAGGGAGGTCGTACTTAAGGTAGAGGATGCACTACAAGACCATGAGAGTGTCTTCCAACCCAAAATTCTATTGACTCTGTTAGTCAAGGAATATATCATCTGAAGCAATACAGGAGCAAGCAGAGGTTACCACCAAGAAGGATCAGTATCCAAGAGCAGTAGTGTGGTTGAGGAAGAACCCTGGACTTGCTATGAGGAGCAATCTGAACTTGGCATTCAAAGCCCTTTGCAGTCTGGCTCCAGCCTGCCTCTCCTGGCACCTCTGATTCTTAGAATGCCCAGTTTCCTTCAAGGCTTAGCTCAAACATCATTTCCTCCAGAAATCCCTTATTAGCTACAATTGTCAAGTATTTAATTATCCATTCCATATCACATCTCCTCCCTATTGCATTCAAATGTAAGTACTATGAGGACATTGTTTTTGAGACCTGAGGGGTTTTTTTTATCTTTGTATCTCCAGTGACTAGCCACAGTGTCTCAAATACAGTAGGTGTTTAATAAATACTTTCGTATAATATTTTTCTATTTTATTTTTTATTTGTTTGTTACATTAAAATACCCAGTTTGCTTCCTCCCTACGTTCCTCCCTCCCCTCCATTAAAGAAGGCATCATTTGACAAACAGATATGTGTGTACATAAAACTAGGTCTTCTTTATTTCTGTTTATCAGTTCTTTCCCTGGAGTGGGCATGCACAAGTCATTCTTCAAACAATATTGCTGTTGCTGTATATAGTGTTCTCTTGGAATACTTTTGTGCCATACGAAATCACAAACAGGTTAATATTGGAAAGACCTACATGAAATTATTCACATAATATCTTGAAAACAGTAGGTACTTAATAAATTCTCTTTCATAAAATATCTGGAAGATAGCAGAGGCTTAATAAATGTTTGGATCAGTTTGATGCTCAAATTCCAGTTCTGACATTAATAGTTATAATGTTCCGTGATCTGGTCACTTTCCCATCTCTTTGCCTCAGTTTTCTCATTTGTGAAATGGAGTAGTATTACTCTAGTGCCACCTTATGGTTTTGTTGTTAGGACAGAAGGTAATGAATGTTGTAATATTCTTTGTAAGTCTCAAAGGACTATAAAGCCATCAGCTATCCAGTTAGCCCCCATTTCATACAATAATCAGCCACTATTGATGGCTGTAAAACAAAAAACAACTTTATTTTTTCACTAACTCCTCCTAAGGAATGTGTCTTATAAATGAAGAGCCATGGGGGTTTAAATGGTCTGGTTTCTCTCTCTCTCTCTCTCTCTCTCTCTCTCTCTCTCTCTCTCTCTCTCTCTCTCTCTCTCTCTCTCTCTCTCTCTCTCTCTCTCTCTCTCCCTCTCTCTTCTCTCTCTCTCTCTCTCTCTCTCTCTCTCTCTCTCTCTCTCTCTCCCTCTCCTCTCCCTCTCTCTCTCTCCCTCTCTCTCTCTCCCCCCCTCCTCTCTCTCTCTCTCTCTCTCTCTCTCTCTCTCTCTCGTCTCTCTCTCTCTCTCTCTCTCTCTCTCTCTCTCTCTCCCCCTCCTCCTCTCCCTCCCTCCCTCCTTCCCTCCTTTGTTTCTCATTTCCTTTTAAAAATCTCTTCTCTCTTTCCCCTCCCACAGAGAGCCAGCTGTTGCCTGGGAATAACTCCACCAACGAGTGTAACATTCCGGGAAACTTCATGTGTAGCAATGGACGTTGCATCCCTGGGGCATGGCAATGTGATGGGCTGCCCGACTGCTTTGATAAGAGCGATGAGAAGGAATGCCGTGAGTGTCCCCACCTGTCTTCTCTTTGGGATGGAGGGTGATCCAGAGCCCCCTCCCCCAGCATCAAGTTCATACATAGGGTTTAGAGCTAAAGCCCCCCAGACCCTGTTTCCCACCCTTAGAATATAAGCTTCTTGCAAGTAGGGATTGTTCATTATTTGTACTTGTAGCCCTAACACAAAGTAAAGTCTTTTTTAAAAAAACCATTACCTTCTGTCTTAGAACTGATACGAAATATCATTTCTAAGGCAAAAGAGCAGTAAGGGCTAGACTATTGGTGTTAAGTGACTTGCCTAGGGTCACAGAGTTAGGAAATGTGAGGCCAGTTTTGAACCCAGGACTCCCTATCTCTAGACCTGGCTCTCTATCCACTCAGCAACCTAGCTGCCCATCATTCACGTCTTTGTGATCCACATCAGAGTTCAGGTCATCTACATCAAGGGTTCTCAATCCAGGATTCTGGCTACACCCAAAGGATTCAAGAGGTTTCTATCAAAAGGTCTAGGGAATATTTGATAAATAACTATATATGATATGATATAATCTATTTTCCCAATTACGTGCAATAACAATTTTAACACTCATTTTTCCAAAATTTGTATAGTTTCAGATTGAAATTAATTGATCACTTTATTTTATTTATGTACATATATATAATTTACCATAGAAATGGTAAATTATAGAATTTATATTGTCTCATATTGAGGGTTTGCTAAAAGCTAGGGGATATATAGGAGCTAAGAAAAGCTACAAACTTCAGATTTAGATGAAATGTTCTTATAAAAGCACTGGGTACCATTAGTTACGCTGAAGGCTAGCAAATAGCCTATAAGGGACTGTTTGGGAATGTAGCAGGAGGGCTCTTCACAATCACTCTTTGTGAATATGTGAATTTACAAAATCTGTGAATCACTATTTGAGTCTCCTTTTTTTTTTCAACTATAAAATGGAGTAAAAATACGGGATTGCTTTAAGAAACATGTTTTGTCAAACTTAAAATTCCTTAAGAAAATATTAGCTTTTATCTTCTTTTAAAATAAAAATTTAGCTCAATTGATGAATGGCTGAACAAGCTGTGGTATATGTTAGCTGTGGAATACTATAGTGCTATAAAAAATGAAAAATAGAATACTTTCAGTAAAATCTGTAAAGACTTAACATGAACTGATGCAAAGTGAAGTGAGCAGAACCAGAAGAACATGGTACACAGTCACAGCAATATTTTTTGATGAAAAACTGTGAATAACCCAGTTATTCTTAACAATGCAGTGATCCAAGGCAGTCCCAGAGACTCATGATGAAAAATGTCATCTGCCCTCTGAGAAAGAAGTTATGGAGTCGGAATGCAGACTGAAATATACTACATTCCATTTTCTTTTTACTTCCTCATATTTTTTATTTAAGATCTCATCCACAAAATGACTAATATGGAAAATTGTTTTTATATGCTTACACATGTAAAATCTAAATTATATTGTTTAACAATTATATTTAATTTTTAAAAATTTTAATTTTAATTTTAAATTACAAAATTAAAGTTAAAAATTATATTTATATCTCTAATAATAAAAATATTATACTTTAGGAGGTTTATTAAATGATCATTAGAAATCAAGGAATAAAGAGTATACAAAATAAAAACCACACACCCATGGCTGGTTAGCCATTTTCAGCCATCCCCACTTACCACCATCACTGCTGATTGCTGTATCATGCCTAAAAAAGAGAGAGTCTGGGAGGCGTTACCGCCTGTTAAATACCAATAACGTGATCTCGCCAACATGGAGATGCAGGAGAGATTATAGGGAATTTTGGGAAATATGAAGGACTTCTGGGGAATGAAGTCAAAGGTTCAAAATCTCCATTTATATACCAGGAAGGGGGAGGGCAGGGAAATTGAGAGTGAGAAGAAAGAGAATTTGGAACTCAAAACTTTTTTAAATGAATATTAAAAATTGTTTTATAGATAAAAGAGTTTTCATTTAGGAATTACATAGCTGAATTCCTTGGCGACCTTAAAATAATATATATCAGTCTTTTAAAGTGATTTCCTTGTCACAAAGTAAAATATTTTAAATAATAAAAAATCTATATTCCTTTGAGGAAAAAATAAAAATGAAATTGTAGGGTCTTAATCCAAAGGGAATGGACTTTAGAGACCATGTGAATCACAGTGAAGACTGCAAATCAGTTTCTTGCCTTGTAAAATGAATGAATTAGACTGACTCATCTCCAAGAGCCCTTTCCATTTTGTGATTTTATATTATTTATAGAGTCAATACTTCCAGAGTTGGTCTGCCCTTCACTATGAGAATCAAGTCAGATGGTATCTAGGAAATTATAAAAATTGTCAAAGGAACCCATGAGGCATATTGTTGTCTTGTGTCCACCTTACCCAAATTACATACCAATAGGCTTAGGCTCATGAATATCTTCCCTTCCCCTTCTTTCTCCAGGGAAAGGCTG
The DNA here is from genome assembly GCF_027887165.1 of Monodelphis domestica. Classification (NCBI taxonomy): domain Eukaryota; kingdom Metazoa; phylum Chordata; class Mammalia; order Didelphimorphia; family Didelphidae; genus Monodelphis; species Monodelphis domestica. The sequence continues at coordinate 39,902,935 of NC_077232.1, read as the reverse complement.
GTTGGCCTGTTGTTGGAGATGATATAGAAGGGTCCTTGGTCATCTGTGGGTTGACAAGATGGCCCTTTGAGTCTTTTCTAATTCTTTAATTCTGTGACCCTCATAAAAACCCTGGTTGAGACTATGTTAGATTCTCTTATATCCAATGAGCTAAAGGCAGGATAATATGGTAAACAAGTTGAAGAAAACAGTATGGAAAGGGGTAGCTAAGTGGCTCAGTGGATGGAGAGTCAGGCCTAGAGATTGGAGGTCCTGGGTTCAAATTGGCCTCAGACACTTCCTAGTTATGTGACCTTGGGCAAGTCACTTAACCCCACTTGCCTCATCCTTACTTCTCTTCTGCCTTAGAACCAATACTCAGTACCAATTCTAAGACAGAAGATAAGACTTCAAAAAAAAAAAAGGTAGCCAGTGAGAAGAAAGAGAATTTAAGCATTTCTAGCACCTTCCTGGAAGAGTATTTTGGGAGAGATAATCAGGGGAGTGAGACTGGTCTCTGGCGTGGGCTGGGAAGCATTTAGAAAAGATGTTAGAGAGGGATGAGGGCAGAGAGGAAAGAGTGAGAAGAGATAAAGATAAATAAATGTGGTAAGTAGCAAAGTGTGATAATCCATCCGTAAACATCATTAAGCAATTTGCTATGTGCCAGGCTGCAGGGATACAAAAATATAAGTTTTCGCCCTTAAGGACCTTTTATTCCATCAAGGGAGCCAACACATACCTGTATAAGCATATGCAAAGTTAATGCAAGGTAATATGGGGGCAAAGCATTAGCATTTAGAGAGCACCAAAAAAGGGCTAATGTTGCTGGTGATTTATGCCAGAGAAGTACAAAGCACACTTTGTAAGAGTTCAGGAGGCTGGGGGATATTGGCCAGGATATCAGGGAAGGTTTCCTGAGGAAAGAGTAACTAGAGATGAGCCTGGAAGAGCGGATTGCATTTCATCAGTTATGGATTGCAGGAGGGGGCAGGTTTGAATATATTTTAGGTTTGAACAAAGGCACTCCAGTATGAAAATGTAATTCAGGGAGTATTCTGGGAAGTCTGCAGGAAGAGATGAATGGAGGAGATAAGGATGAAAAGGAAAGTTGGAGCTTTGAATGCTAAAGTATTTGGACTTCAGGTGGCAAAAGGCAGCTAGGTGGTACTGAATGGAGTGCTGGGTCTAGAGTCAGGAAGACTCATCTTCCTGATTTCAAAATTGAACTCACACACTTTCTAGCTGTGTGACTCTGGACAAGTCACTTAATCCTGTTTGCCTCAGTTTCCTCATTTGTAAAATGAGCTAGAGAAGGAAATGGCAACCCTCTCCAATATCTTACTGTGTGACCCTGGAAAGTCATTTAACCCTGTTTGCCTCAGTTTCCTCATTTGTAAAATGAGCTGGAGAAGGAAATGGCAACCCTCTCCAATATCTTACTGTGTGACCCTGGAAAGTCATTTAACCCTGTTTGCCTCAGTTTCCTCATTTGTAAAATGAGCTGGAGAAGGAAATGGCAACCCTCTCCAATATCTTACTGTGTGATCCTGGAAAATCATTTAACCCTGTTTGCCTCAGTTTCCTCATTTGTAAAATGAGCTGGAGAAGGAAATGGCAACCCTCTCCAATATCTTACTGTGTGACCCTGGAAAGTCATTTAACCCTGTTTGCCTCAGTTTCCTCATTTGTAAAATGAGCTGGAGAAGGAAATAGCAACCCTCTCCAATATCTTACTGTGTGACCCTGGAAAGTCATTTAACCCTGTTTGCCTCAGTTTTCTCATTTGTAAAATGAGCTGGAGAAGGACATAGCAAACCACTCCAGGACCTTTTCCAAGAAAAACCCAGTGGGCAGCTGGGTTGCTCAGTGGGTTGAGAGTCAGGTCTAGAAATGGGAGGTCCTGGGTTCAAATATGGCCTCAGACACTTCCTAGCTGTGTGACCCTGGGCAAGTCACTTAATCCCCATTGCCTAGCCCTTACTACTTGTCTGCCTTGGAACCAATACACAGTATTGATTCCAAGACAGAAGGTGAGGGTTTAAAAAAAAAAAAAGCCCAAATGGGGTTATAAAGAGTCCAATATGCCTCAAACTGAACTAGTCATCAAATCGGATTGTAATAGAGGTATCTAGGTGGTAGAATAAGTTCTAGACTTGAAGTAAGAAAGGCCTGAGTTTGTATCCACTTATTAGCTGGGTGACCCTGAGCAAGTCACTTAACCCCCATTGCCTAACCCTTACCTCTCTTCTACCTTGGAACCAACATACAGTATTCACTCTAAGATGGAAGGTAAGGGATTTTAAAACAATAATAAAAGCTTATACCATTTAAAAAACTTTAGGGTCAAAGATCCAAAGTACGAATGGACCCCAGAGACTTTCTAGTTCAACCTCCTTATTTTACATATCAAAAAAGAGGTAGTCAATATCCATTATGGGAACTGAATCTAAGTCAAGTGTCATCAGCAGCCTCTCCACCAGTATCCAATTGCCTCCTGTGAGTTTCTTTTTTATTTCCTAAAAGAGATAATAAGGGGGCAGCTAGGTAGCTCAGTGAATTGAATGTAAGGCCTAGAGATGGGAGGTCCTAGGTTCAAATCTGGTCTCAGACACTTCCCAGCTGTGTGACCCTGGGCAAGTCACTTGACCCCCATTGCCTAGCCCTTACCACTCTTCTGCCTTGGAGCCAATACACAGTATTTCCAAGACAGAAAGTAAGGGTTATTAAAAAAAAAAGAGTCAGAAGTAAAAAAAAAAGGTGGGGGCAGCTGGGTAGCTCAGTGGATTAAGAGCCAGTCCTAGAGACGGGAGGTCCTAGGTTCAAATCTGGCCTCAGCGACTTCCTAGCTGTGTGACCCTGGGCAAGTCACTTGACCCCCATTGCCTAGCCCTTACCACTCTTCTGCCTTGGAGCCAATACACAGTATTGACTCCAAGACAGAAGGTAAGGGTTATTAAAAAAAAAAAAGAGAGATAATAGCAGAATAGCAAGGTAGTTCAGTGGATTGAGAGCCAGGCCTGGAGATGGGGGTCCTGGGTTCAAATCTAGCCTCAGACACTTCCCAGCTATGTGACCCTGGGCAAGTCACTTAACCTTCATTGTCTAGCCCTTACCACTCTTCTGCCTTGGAACCAATATGCAGTCTGGATTCCAAGACAGAAGGTAAGGGTTTCAAAAGAAAATAAAAAGGGATAAAAGCTAACCCTTTGGTTATCTTCCTTTGATTGTAGTAAATAAGGAAGCTGTTTCCATTCATATGGCTCCTCCTTCCATTGATATAAGCAGCAAGCTTTCTGAACCTTTTAATTCCTGGGGTCAGTGTACTGTTATTTTCATAACCATTAAAGGTATGCCAGATATCCTGAAATACTTTTTATAGTCATCACTATTTTGAAATTAGAGATCAGACCCACCATTGGCTATATTATATCACAACTTGTGTTTTTAACAAATATTTTGCTAACTGGATTTCAGTTTGCTTGGATTCTATAATCTTGTGTGTTTTATAACATTATCCTCTGATAGGATCCATAGGCTTCCTCAGACTGCCAAAAGACTCTACAAATTTATCAGTCTCTATCAGCTTTTAGTAAGCCTTTACCTATATCCATAGGTAGTCATTTTAGTCACATCCAACTCTTTGTGATCCCATTTGGGATTTTCTTGGCAAAGGCATTGGAGTGGTTTGCTATTTCCTTTTCCAGCTCATTTTACAGATGAGGAAACTGAGGCAAATAAAGTTAAGTGACTTGCCCAGGGTCACACCACTAGTAAGTGTCTGAGGTCAAAATTGAATTCACAAAGTTAAGTCTTCCTGATTCCAAGCCCAGTACTCTATCTAATGTGCCACCTAGCTGCCTATAAATGGTCTTTGCCAATTATGGAATTTTTGTAGGAAAAAAAAGAACATATCACAGGGTGATCAAACAGCTCCTAGCAATGAGCCTTTAGATACTTGGCTGGGCTGCTCACAGGGGGAAATACATGTGGCTTATGCCTTACTCCCTTACTCAAAACCTTTCCTGCTTAGGTAGAACCCACAAGAACATACCCCCTTGTTGGCACAGCCTTCGAAGACCCAGAGCCAATCCCAAAGCATACCGAGTATCAAAGGAAAAAGATATCAGCAAAGGGAAGTTTCCTTAAGGTTGGGTCTTTCAAAAGTGAGTTTTAAACTCGAGCTTTAGTTCTTCTTATCCCTCTGAAGTAACGCTGGGATAGTAATATGCTATTAATCTTCCTTACTTAAAGCCAAAAAAAAAAAAAAAGAAAGAAAAGAAAAAAGAAAATGCTTTATAAAAGTCCTGAAAGAAAATTGAGTTATCCCAAGTCTTTGTTAAAGATCCACATTCGTTGACTTCTCTAATTGTTTTTCTTCCTTCCCAACTCAAAATTCAGTTGTAAGAAACTTCTCTTCCCAGGGAAGTCTGAAACTATCGGGGGCTTCCCTCTCCCTTGTCAGAACACCTTGAAACAGATTCAGTTTAGTTGATAGAGTTGATAAATGCTTCCCAGTCTGGATACTGGCTCACTCCCTTGTTAAGCTGGCTCGCCTCTCTGCCTCTCTAAGAGCAGAATACCTGATTTCTGCTCAGGGAAAAGTGTACCTTCATTTGGGCTAGTTTTCCAGGTTTGTTTTAACCATTTGATTTTGGCAAGTTAAGAAAGAAGGCACAAATCAGTGAATGAATGATTGAATGGATGACATAATAAATGAATGAATGAGTGAATGAATAAATGAAAAAGCACTTACTATGTGCCATTCTGGTGCTCTAAGTTGAAGATTCAAATTCAGAAAGCCCACATAGTCCCCTCAAAGAGCACTCACTGTCCTTTCCACTGATAACAAATAAACACTAAAGAAACAAAGGCACTTTCTTCAGAAGAAAGAGAAAACAGACTAAGGTCTCTTGGATACTGAATGGAACTTTTGGAACTAAATGGAATATTTACTGAAAGAATTGAACAAGATCAGTCAAGAGGCAGCTAGGAGGCTCAGTGAATAGAGCACCAGCCTAAAGTAGGGAAGCTCTGTGTCTGAACACACTTGTGGCCTCAGACACTTCCTAGCTGTGTGACCCTGAGTAAGTCACTTAACTCATTTGCCTAGCCTGGAGTTATTACAAAGAGTCTTTAAAAAAAAATCAATCAACAAGCATTTATTAACTGCCTGCTATATCCCATGTCCTGTGTATTAGAGATAAGAATGCTAGAATCTTTTTTTAAAGAATATTTTTTCCATATTTACATGATTCATTTTCTTTCCCTCCTGGCTCCTAGAGCTGACAAGCAATTCCACTGGGTTGTACAAATGTTGTCACTTGATACCTATTTCCATATTATTAATTTCTTATTTTTGCTATATAGTGATTTTTTAAAGCCTAAACCCCAAATCACATACCCATATATACTTGTGATGAGTGATGTCATATGTTTTGCTTTTGCATTTCTGCTCCCATAGTTCTTTCTCCATTGTGGATAGTGTTCTTTCCCATAAGTCCTTCAGGAATGTTCTGGCTTGTTGCATTGTTACTAGTAACAAAGTCCATTACATTGGATTGTGCCACAGTGTATCAGTCTCTGTGTACAATGTTCTGCTGGTTCTGCTCCTTTCACTCTGCATCAATTCCTGGAAGTTGTTCCAGTTCACATGGAATCCCTCCAGTTCATTATTCCTTTGAGCACAATAGTATTCCATCACCAACATATACCACAATTTATTCAGCCATTCCCCAACTGATGGGCATCCCCTCATTTTCCAATTTTTGGCCACCACAAAGAGAGCAGCTATGAAGACTCTTGTACAAGTCTTTTTCTTTATCATCTCTTTGGGATACATAGCAGTGCTATGGCTGGATCAAAGGATATGGGAATGCCAGAATCTTGAAGAATAGAGGGAGCACTATTTTTATGAGATCTTATTCCCCATATAAGTATTTTTTTCAAAGCCATTGTAGTATAGAGCAAATGGGCTCATTTGTCCTTTCCTCAAATGCCTCTTTGTTTAGAAGGCTGATATTTGGTGGTCGTTGTTTTCTGGGATCAAATCAAGTTTTTCGTGTCTCCTAAATCTGTTACTTCCATGTTTGTATAAGAACTGGGGACTGTTACCCATATCTATTGAAACTTAGAAACAAGTTATATTCTGGGATTACAAAGAGTAAATGCTCTATGGGGGAGCATAAGAAGCTAATAAGTGATAAAGGAGACTGCATGGTATTAGCAGGATGAATGTTAGATATAATGTCAGAGGTACTGAGTTCAAATTCCACCTTTGTCACTTACTATCTCTTGGCTTTAGTAAAATCCAGTAATTTCTCTGGGACCTCGGTTTCCTGATTGGCAAAAAGAAGGGTTTAGACTAGACATCCTTTAAGTACCTTCCAACACTAAATATATGATCCCACAATCTTTCAGTTTGTCTCTTCCTGCCAAGATTAGACTTCCATCTGTGTGTGTGTTTGTGTGTTTGTGTGTGTGTGTGTGTTTCTCCCTCACACATATGAAAGAATGCGGAGACACCAAGCACACTCAAGCATTAATCATCTCTAGCTAGCATCAGCAAATAACCGTGGCAATGAGCTCAAGGCATGAGTGCAGGCTGATTGCTCCCATCCTCTGAACACAGGACAGATTTGTATATTCACTAAAGCCCCATCCTTCTTCCCTGCCTGACTGTTGGTATCAGTCCTCCTCTGGGTCTCCCCAGATGCCACTCAATTACCGGGACATCTTTTTACTCGATGCCCCACATATATTGCTCTTCGCCATCATGTAATCATGAACACATCCCTGCCTCTGTCTTCACTTAGAAGTTGGCTTCATTCAGGCACTGTTCATCCTTAGATTCTCATCTAGACCTCTCTGGCCTTTATCTCTTGGCAGCAGCCATTATTCTTCTT
>NC_077232.1:39693551-39891051 GCF_027887165.1 Monodelphis domestica | reverse complement strand
AACTGAGGCAAACAGGGTTAAATGAGTTGCTATGAGGTTAGATTAGAACTTGGGTTTCCCTGACTCCTGGCCTGGTACTTTATCCACCTTGCAAACCTTTAGACCATAAATAAATTCCAGCTACTGTTATTATTATCCATCTGTGGGGATGATTTGAGGCTATGGAAAGGGAGCTCCCCAGTCTTTATTTTGTCCTGCCTCCCAAGCAAGGGTTGGGTATCTACTTCCCTACATATATGTATACACATTCTTACTTTCCTCTCATAAAGAAATAAGTCCCAGAGCCTTTTCATTTTGTAATTCAGAGAACCAAAGAATTTCAGAATATAAAAGGATGCACCATGAAGGGTGATCTCATGGGCTCCTTTCAGCTCTAAATCGATGCTCTCTCTAGGACCCATGTGCCTTTTAAGGTCCAACTTTGAATAGGATGAATTGGAGAACCATAAAGACCTAGAGGTGAGGAGAATCTGGGAAATCCTAGACATGGTGCTGACAGAGACCTGAGAGGCCATCCAGTCTAATCTTCCCATTCAGCACATGAGGAAACTGAGGCCAAGATGTTGATGTGATTAGCGTTGAGCTCAATGCTATGTATGTAGAGTTGGGCAGATCTAGAATCTGAATCCAGGTTCTTAGATGCCAAATTAAATCCAGGTCTCTCTTGACCCAGGAGAAGAGAAACTTTTTATTCCGATCCAATCCGATGGGCATAGATTAAATACCTCCTTTTTATAGGGAGCCATGGATACAGATGACGAAACAAAAAGCAACATTTCCTGTCTTCTACGGGGGAGGAGGTGGGTGTGATACAGCATATGCATGTCAAAATATGCATGTCTAGATGATAATATATATTATATATTATATATATGTGTGTATATATATGCACGTATAACACTAGCTCTGTGATCCTGAGAAAGTCACTTCTCCATGTTTGCCTCAACTTCCTTCTCTGTAAAACTGAGCTGGAAAAGGAAATGGTGAAGCACTCCAGCATCTTTGCCATGAAAATCCTAAATGGGGTCATGGAGAGTCAGACATGACTGAAAATGACTGACCCACAAAAATTATATCTTACACAACAACAAAACATTCTTGTAGAACTTGACACATGACCTTGAAGGAGCTTTGAGGTACAAGTGAGCAAAGGACACATTTTAGGCAGGAAGGGTGGCTTGCACAAAGAAGGCATGGAAATGGGACCTGGTTGTCTCTTGGGATGCTTCTCTCTCTCTCTCTCTCTCTCTCTCTCTCTCTCTCTCTCTCTCTCTCTCTCTCTCTCTCTCTCTCTCTCTCTCTCTCTCTCTCTCCCTTTTTCTTTCTCTCTCAACTCTTACTTTCCATTTTCTTTCCATATTAGAATCAAAACTGTGTACTGGTTCCAAAGCAGAATAATGGTGAGGGCTAGGCAATGGGGGTTAAGTGATTTGCCCAGGGTCTCACAGCTAGGAAGTGCCTGAGGCCAGTTTGAGCCCAAGACCTCCCTTCTCCAGATCCGACTCTCAATCCACTGAGCTACCTACCTGCCCTACACTGCATACACCATCCATTGTCATTTTGGGGGTTCACACTCATCCCTGAGTATGCTTTCCAGCACCCCCATAGTTTCCTCATTTAATTTTTCAAAACAGAGGAATCAAACAACTAGAAATGGATCCTTACTGGTCACACATTGACTTAGAAAGCCACAAATTAACATCATCTATGTTGTATTATATATTTTTTTTTATTTTGGTAAACATTTTCCAATTGCATTTTAATCTGGGGAGCTTTGCAGAGTTAGATACTTCTGCCCAAATGGGCAGCGACCGTTCCAGGCCTGCGCCAGCACTACAGTGCCATTTCAGAATGACATATTTAAAAGCTGATAATATCACCAGCCTTGACGTTGAATGCATAAAGTCATCTTAAAGTCATCTTCTAAATCAACTCCGTTTGGTAAAGTATCAGCCATGCTCCATCTCTCTTGCCTTCCCTGCTTGGCTCCCAGAGAGCTCAGCTATTATCACAGGCGCTTGCTGCTTTCTCCTCGGCTGCAAGGGTAGAATCTTAATGAAACATGGCTGGGCTGGGGTTAGTGTTGTGGGCTCTGGAACAGAGTGCAGCTGAGTTTCCTGGGCCCTCGTCATTCAAACACACTCTCGTTGTCAGGAATTGGCTGGAACTACTGGATGTAGGCAGTGGTAACAGGCTCGGTAATTGCTAATAAAATTTAAATAGCTGCAAAATCACAGAACATCAAATTATTATTTTTTTTTCCTCGGGAGCATCCGGACAAATCTTGCTGATTCGAGTTAGACTGTGACTGGGCGGGCTTTTATTTTTATTTTTTATGCCGACTTGCACTTTTATCAGCAACTAAAGTGCCAAATGGCTTTAAAAAAAAATTCCAGGAATAGATGAGAAAATAATTTTTTTTTTAAAGAAAAGACTGTTATGCATTGAAATCACATAGCACATTGACCAAGAGATTTCTCTACCAAGTAACATGTGAATCTATAATACCTACCTGCCTGATGGGTTGGGGAAAGAAGAAAGGATGCTGGGATTAGAGTCTGAAAACCTGGTACCAGCTTTTCTCATCTGGGTGACCCCAAGAAGTCACTCTTGAATCTCCATCACTTCGACACTGCCCAGCACATAGTAAGAGGATAACAAATGCAATGCTTGTTGAGTCACTGATGCAGAGTTCCCCCGTCCTCTCTGTAGTTAGCCAAAGGTACCCTAGAACTCCTAACCAGCCACAGAGAAGATGGGAGTTTTGTTGTTCTTGTTTTGGGTGGGGCAAGCCTAGAAATATTCTTTGTCCTGTCTGGCTACCTCATACTTTTTTTCATAGTCTGCTAGTTTTTCCTGCCCTCCACCAAATTCCTATGAGCAAGGACTGAAGACGATCCAAGGCTCATGGCCACTGTCATAAGAGAGAAGTTAGATTCCCCTCCTGGCCTCTCACTGCCCTGCGTTGACAATTAGATATTCAAGGACACCCTAGAGAGTGGGGTTAGGAGAATCGAATAAGGCCATTTTGCCTTCTTTCTGGAGCTGACCAAAGAGCTGCCAAGTCAAAAGCAAGTTGATGTGATGGTAGATGGTGCTTCAGACATGGAGGAAAGGCAGGGCATCAAGTGAGTGATGAGGGTGTGTAACTTCTGTTCTGCTGAGAGCATCACAGTCCCTGAGAAATCCAAGAAAGGATCCCCGGAATAAGAAATAACTTCAGATGCTTTGAGGTTCTATTATGGAGGTTCTTTGGGAGTAGGTTTTGAACATTTGGGGAAATCAGAAATGATCCTCTTGAAGGAACCTACCCAGAAATAATACTCTAAGCTCCCAGTTCTTAAGGCTGCTACATAAGCTCTTAAGTGATTTCTTACCCTCTTTTGCTCTGCCCCTGTCTCTCAGAGCTCCTTGGGTGGTTTTGATCTTCAGGTTCTAAAATAACATGGTGAAACGGGAGTATCAAGCAATGCTTTTGTCAGTTAATGAGCAAGAGAACGTGGGACTCCATGGTACACCGGCTGAGCCACTGTCAGATAACAAGAAGCAGATGGTTCCAATAGGGAACATGGCAGAACTTCAGAGCTTGCTGCCTGCCAACATCAAAGCCAGAAATTAGGGTTATGCCGAGCTCTCTGAAACTGAGACCAACAGAGGAGAGAGAGAGAGAGACACAGAGAGAGAGAGAGAGACAGAGAGAGACAGAGAGAGACAGAGAGAGACAGAGAGAGACAGAGAGACAGAGAGAGAGAGAGAGAGAGACAGACAGAGAGAGAGAGAGAGACAGACAGAGAGAGAGAGACAGAGAGACAGAGACAGAGAGACAGAGAGACAGAGAGAGAGAGAGAGAGAGAGAGAGAGAGAGAGAGAGAGAGAGAGAGAGAGAGAGAGAGTGGGAGAGAGGGGGGTATGAAAAAACAGATAAAAAGAGAAATAGAAAGAGAAGAGGGGAAAAGGAGAGAGAGAGAGAGAGAGAGAGAGAGAGAGAGAGAGAGAGAGAGAGAGAGAGAGAGAGAGAAAGAGAGAAAGCAATGAAGAAGGAACATGGAAAGCAACCACTGCCACATTCATGTGTCTTTAGCTCTGTTCCTATGGAGCAGCAGTGACACCCAGTGATGGGTGTTTAGAATCTAAGATACCAGAAATGTACTTTTCCCCCAGGTTGGGGGGAGGGGGGGGTTGGGGTAGTAATGAAAGCAGGCATAACAGATTTAGGCAGAAAAGTTGAGTAGAATGTTGTTTCCCAGAAAATAGATGCTCCTTGCCTCTCCCAACTCATACTCTTACTTCTTCCCGCTCAAATGTACATGGATCGATTCTGGCATGTGATGGGACTTTTGGAAGAGATTTTATATTTTGCTATCTTACTGATGGGACAAGGAGCCATCAAAGTGGGAAATTTGATCCAGTTTCCACTCTGATTAGCTCATTAATCTGGAACAAGTAGCCGAGACATTTCTGTGCTTTCATTTACCAAGCCATAAAACACAATACCTACAGTTTTATAAATCATCTGAGATTAACTGTCTATCACCTGAGAAGATGATAGGATTATCAGATCTAGAATTAGAAGGGGCCTCAGACACCACCTAATCTAATGGCTTCATTTTATAGGTGAAGGAACTAAGGTGTAAAGAGATCAAGGGACTTTCCAAAGGTCACACAAATAATAAGGGCCAGAGGTAAAATTTGAACTCAGGTCTTCTGATTTTAGAACCACTGCTTTGGAATCACTCACCACAATGAAATAGCCATAGATTGCTGAATGACATCTGAGCATGAAATATGTAAGAGACCTACCTTCAAAATTTATGATCACACTTCTTTCTTTAAAAAAAAAGTGTTATTGATTGTTTTTGCTTTTTGACACCAGTTTTTAGCTGATGGAGCAAAAAGGAGAGGGAAAAAATAGGTCCCTATAGATTGGAGAATGTCTAGACCAACAGTGCTATATGATTGGAATGAAATGCTCTTGTTCAATAAGAAACAATGGCTTTGAGTTCTGAAAAACACAACAAGATTTGTATGAACTGATGCAGATGAAATGAGCCAAACCAGCACAGTATATGCACTGATTACACAAAATGGCATAGTCATTACTAGATTTCTGTCTCAATCTCCTGCTCTATCCTGCCCCTCCCCACACACATTGAATTCTTTTGGAATAAAGAAAAACAGGTATGCAAAAAAATTACTAGAAATTCACAACTAAAAAGGTAAGGAGGGAGACACATCAAAACTAGCATTTCCTCCCCAAGCACCACAATTTAAGTCTCAGAATCTCTCAAGTAGGTACTGAAGTCAGCAGGTTCCAGGGGAAATAATAAAGGATAATTTTTGGTAAGATGGATGTAGTCTAACTCAAAGGCTATCTCAAGATAAAGAAAGTCATCCATTCCTGGAGGACAGAAAAGGAGCTTTTGTTTCAAATAGGAAAAGCATCTAAATGGCATTGCTAGATGTTGGCATTAAGGGTTAGGGGGTTTCTTCTTAGCATAGACACCTTTTTTAATATCCTTAAGCTTTTTGGCCAAGTTTGAAATTTCGTAGCTCTAAGTCAGGTACATCCCAACCACACTGCTCAGTATAAATCCAAGCAAAAATTGTACTATGGTGATGGCAACAGCAACTGAAATAAGAGGCTAGACTGATAAGCTCTTATCATCTGAATACCTCGAGCTCTAAATTTAATGACAAATTCAACATTTTGCTTCTTTAGCCTTCTATCTTCCTGCCTAAAGGAGGGAAGGATGTTTCATCATCCATTCTCCAAGTCAAGATTGATCATTAATTAATTTGAGTTTGGTTGCCTTTTTACTGTCGTTTTGTTATATCACTTGTATTCATTATATAGATTATTGTCTCCCTTTTATTTATTTCATCCTGTTTAAGTTCATCCATGTCTTCCCATATTTCTCTGAATTCCTCACACTCAATCATTTCTTATGGCAATGAAGTGCTTCCATTTACTTATTTTAGGAAGGACCTCATTCTTGCATCCACTGCCTCCACACTTTAGCTCCTTTTCCTCAGTTGCCCGCTGCCTCCTTATAAAGTACCCATACTCCTTTCTCCTCTTATATTTTCCAGTACCTCCTCTATTTGTTGTTTTCTTCCATTGGAATGTAAACTCCTTAAGGCTAGAAGGATCATCTTGTTTGCTTGTATTTGTATTCTCTAATAAATATTTTCTATCTAATATATTTGTCTGTCTGTTCATCTGTCTGTCCATGTGTCCATCCATCTATCTAAGTGCCTATCTATCTGTCTGTCTGTCTATCCATCTATCTACTTCTGTCTATCTGTTGGTTGGTTCATACATCCATCTGTATGTCCATCTGTCTGTCTGTCCTTCTATCCGTCTATATGTATCCATCCTTCAGACTCTTAACTCATGTATTCACACATCCATCCATCCATCTATCCCTCTATCTATATACCTATATATGTATCTGTGTGTCTATCCATCTGTCGTCTGTATGCCTATATCTTTCATTTTGTCTGTTGATATATCCATCCATGTGTCCATCTGTTTATCTGTTATCAATCTATCCCAATCAGTCCAGTCATTTTCCGGTCAATGGTCATCTACCTTGTTTCCATTTTCTCATGACTCTGATCCAATTTCACCATTTCTTCTACATCATGATGTCTCATTACAAATAATTAGTTCTCTCTTAAATGACCAAAGCATAATCTTGAAATATTATTCATGATCTTCCCTGTGAGATGACACCACCAAGTTGATTTAATTAAAAACAGTCTCCATGGAAGATATTCCTTTTGTCAGAGAAGTTCACTGTTATCCAATAGATGCATGGTGTTCTCTTGGATGTCTAGAGAAAGGTGAGGGAGGTGAGAAGTGCACCATTGAGTGGGATTTTGAGCACCACAATCTGATGTTGTAAACCAAAAGTTCTGTGTGGAGCCAGATGGGAAGAACAGCTTATGTTTTCCTAGTGTTTTATTTCTTTTCTTTAACTAATTTGATTGTTGCATTTTGTTTTTCTGTTCGGCATTTCTGTGTGTTCCTCATCCTGCCCCACCCATCCCAACAGGAACCTTCATTTATATCAAAGGAAATCAGTAGAGGAAAACTACCCCACGTGTTGACACAAACTGAGTATGCCTGTAACATTCCACACCTGTAGTCCCCCACCTCATCATCAGAAGGTGGGAGCTGCCTGTCTTCATCTCTTTTCCAATACAAAGATTGGACTTTATAATGCCACAGTATTCACTTTATAGGCTCACAGATCTAGAGTTGGAAGGACCTCAGAAGCCATCTAACCTATCCTCATTTTATTCATAAAGAAACTGAATCCCCAAAAGGTTAAATAATAGCTACAATAATAGAAGCAGCAGCAACAATAACAGTTATCATTTATGTGGTGCTTTAAGGTTTACTAAGCTCTTTTCTTATAAATATTATCTCTTTTGAACCTCACAATAATCCTAGGAGGTAGGTCCTAATATTATCCCCATTTTACAGATGAGGAAACTGAGACAGACGACACTTTACTGACTTGGCCAGGATCACCCAGCTAGTAAGGATACGAAGCAAGATCTGAACTTAGATCTTCCTGCATCCAAGTCCAGTACTCTATCCACAGATAGTGTCACAGGCAATATTTGAAACCAGCTCCTCTTCTTCCAGATCCAGTGTTGTAGCCTCTGCACCTCACTGGCTTTTTTCACTTTATAGTTGTCTTTACTTTTATTATTACAATCATTGTGTGTATCATCTTCCTGATTCTGCTGTCTTTCGTTTTCATCAGTTCACGGTAATGCCCTGAAAAGGGTGCTGGATTTTGGAATTACTAGACCTGAATTTGTATCCTGGTTCTGCCACATACTACCTAGATGACTTTGGCCAAGTCTTTTCCCCTTGCTGGGCCTCAGTTTCCTCATCTATAAAAAGGGGGAGAGGTTGAATTCAGTAGCACCGTAGATCCCTTCCAGCTCAATTATCTCTGATCATTGTGCTTTAATAATGATCTCCAGAGCCTCATTTCTTTCAGAAAGTGTTTCTGTGGCCATTTTCTCATTCTCTCCTAAAAGAAGACTGTGAATCCCTAGTTACAAACATGCCAGCCTGTGACTTCCTTCCTCACATTAGAACACGTAGGGAGGCAGAACCAAACCGAACCCTTGGTCCATGGCATAACAGACCCCAAGACTCCAATCAGTTTAGTTTAATTCACTTAAGCAGCCTTATATCGAGGACCTGCTATATCCTAGATTTTGAGGACAGAAAGCAGAAACAAACATGGTTTGCCCATTTTCAGAACAAAATGGTGCCTTAATGGCTCTCTGCCCACAAGGTGTCTGTTGTGCTCATGTGAAAAGCACACAGGATTCCTTTGATAGATGTAACCACAAAGATAGCTTTATTCAATGATCTTTTCATCTTTATGGATCCATTACACACACCAAGTGAGGCAGAAAAGGAGACAGATACTCACCTCCAGCATTTTCTGCTGTCATCGAGGGCATCCACAAACAAACGGGAAGGACGGTGAGCCGGATTACATTGGGGGGAATTTTCGCAGCTCTTTCTACATTCCCAAGCTATTCCCTGAATCCAGAACTTACCCTCTTACTGCCAGTTATCTTCTGTTGACTCTCTGGCTGCAGATGATGGAAGACAATGTCTGAAGAATCCAAAGTGCAGGTGATTCAATGGGCAATGAAAGTTAGGAAGACCTGAGTTCAAATCTGACTCTCACTTTTTTAGCAGTGTAAATGCTTCCGTTTCCTCCGCTAAGTTAGGGATAATGTAGGGTTAACCCAGTGCCTCCCTCCTGTAGTTATTGCAAATATCAAATCAGATGATATTGGTGACGTGCTTTAGAAACCTTAAAGCAATATATAAATGATAGCTAGAAGATGATGATGATTATGGCAAAGATATGAAAAATCATAGGGCTAGATAAACAAACAAACAAAAAAGCAGAGGTACAAAACAAAGAGAATAGCCCCTGCTCTTGAGGAGTGTACATTCTAATAAGGGAAGTCAGCATATTAAGGAGAACTAGAGTTGGGCACAGGGCAGACTCCAAGTTCTAATGGTAGGGGGAGGAGGAGGTTGAAGTGCAAGCAGTCTGGTTAAGAAATGGTCAAAAACACAAGTAAAATCCAGTGGAATTGTATGTCGGCTATGGGGGGGGGGGGTGAAGGGGAGAGGGAAAGAACATGAATCATGGAATCATGGGGAAATATTCTAAATTAATTGAATAAAGTTTTTCAATTAAAAAAAAGAAATGCTCAAAAAGAGGGCAGCTAGGTGACTCAGTGGTTGAGATGAAATAGATAGAGACAAGTGGTCTTGGGTTCAAATGTGGCCTCAGATACTTCCTAGCTGTGTGACCCTGGGCCAGTCACTGAACCCCCATTGCTTAGCTCTTACTGCTCTTCTACTTTGGAACCAGTACATAGTATCAATTTTAAGACAGAAAGTAAAGATTTAAAAAAGAAAAAAGAAACATTTTACACAGTAACTGAAACATCATGGGACAACCAAATGTAATTGACTTTGCTACTAAAGTAATGCAATGATTGAGGAGAATCCCAAGAGACTTATGAGAAAGAATGCTCTCCACATCTGGGGAAAGAACCGTGGGAGTAGAAGCACAGAAGAAAACATGATTGATCACATGTTCATATAGGTAGATTGGGGTTTTGGTTTTAAAAGGTTGCTCTATTGCAAAAATGAATAATATCGAAATGGGATTTGAGTGATAGTAGTTGTCTCTCGGTAACCGAGGATGACGATTGTCTTTGTGCGGTTTCATCTATGGTGTATAGATGAATGTGCACAAAGACACTTGTGCGTGAAGGAGATTTAAGTGGAAAAGTCGGTGCACAGAGACAGTCCCTCTCTCTTGGCGTTGGAAGCCTGGGTCCAGTGGCACGAAAAATCGTTACATCTGGAGACTTCCTCCACTGCATTAGATGGCCGTGTTGTCTTTTGTGCTCCAACACGCCCTAAGCACTCCACAGTGCTTTGCTGCGTCGCCATCTCAGCCGTTGAACCTTCTTATTGGTTTCTTCCGCCTGTTCCGCCAAAGCAGTCTTCACATGCTGGGTGAGCAAAGCCCTGGTTCACCAGGGGTCCACGTCGACCCGATGGCTGCCCTCACAAGGTTTAGCCGGCCTGTTGAAGCCATTGCCCGGGGTGTGGCCGCTGCCGCGTGCTAGCAGCTACTAGGAGCCACAAGTGAGAGCTGGGTGTCAGGTGAGGGTCAGAGGCTGGGGAGCTGCCCTAGGAGGGCACGACAAGCCCTCCATACCAGAGAGACTACCCCTTCCTGAGCACCCCATATTTGTATAATCCAGTGGAATTGCTTGTCAGCTCCAGGAGGGGGTAGGGAAGAGGGAAGGGAAACATCAAAAATCATGTAACTATGGGGAAAAAATTAAAAAAGGAATCATAGAATAACATGCTAGGAAATGGCCCCTTAAATCTAAAGATGATCGAGGTTATTGTAACCATGATTGCCTTGTTCCCAACAGAGGTCTTGTAGTATAGTTAGTCTATAGTTAGAGAGCTGGTGGATCTAGAGTCAGAAAGAACTAGACTGCAATCTCACTAGCTGCTCATGGGAGGATACAACAAAACTGGCCCAACAAGAAGACGTAGTCAGGTCACAGTTGTCCCCTCTGGAGGAAATGCTCACCTTAGAGATCACACTAAGTAAGCCTGGGAAAATCACTCGGCCATTTCCCTTCAGATCTGTCATCTGTAGAATGGGAATAATCATAGCTTTCCTTCACAGGGTTTTTGTGAGGGTCCATGAGATAATAACCATAAAGTACTTGGAAACCTTCCTGCATGATAGAAATGTTGGTGATGATGATGGTGATGAGAGTAATAATCAGCATTTATATAGCTCTTTAAAGTTTGCCAGGTGCTTTACAAATGACATTTCATTTGATCCTCACAGCAACTCTACAAGGTCAGGACTATTATTAGTCCCATTTTCCAGAGATGGAAACTGAGGCTGGGAGGCTAAATTGCTTCAGGGCCACCCAGCAATTAAGTGTCTCAGGCTCAATTTGTCTTCCTGACTCCAAGGCCAGTGACGATGTCACCACTGTTTCAAAGTGTCCTTAGCTCTCTGGAGCCAGACGGAAATCAGGCAGAGGTCAGCAAGGGACTAAAAAAATCTATGGATTATATAATTGTGTTCCCATATATGCCAAATCTTGGCAGATAGGAATAGATATGACTCTAACACGCAGCCATACCCACATCATCCAGGCTGTACGTATTTAGTATTCAAGGTCCTGTGCCAGATTGTGGAGTGTTTCTTTTTCTTTTATAGAATATATTGTTTTGAAATCCAGGCAGTAGGAGTACAAAGACAGGATTTGTTTCATCACTAACCTATTAATTCACCCGGGCTTTTATTTTTGTTCCCCCTTCCTTCTCAGACAGCTTTGAAGTCTTAGATTTCAGGCTGACCTTTAGGAAATGCGAGAGGCCCAGCATCTTAACCAGCTTAACTGTGGGGGAGGACCTCTGCAGTCAGATGCAGTGAACCCTGGAGAATACTGGGCTTGGTAAGGAGGAGAGGAACTCCCTATTCTGCAGTGCTTGTAAGGTTTCCAAATTATAATAATTGAAAGAAGCAGGGGGCAAGAGAATAGTTATTCCCATTTTGCAGATGAAGAAACTGAGGCTCAAGAAGAGAAGTCACCTGCGCAAAGGCTACTTGGCTGGTAAATGTTGGGGCTAAAGATGTGAGTGAACCCAACTCTCTTAACTCCTTGTCCAGTGTTCTTTCCACTGTAGCATACTGCCAGCTGTGGGGAGGTCAGCCAAAATGGCACAGTGGATGGCTAGACGTACCTTCCTCAGTCTTTAAGTTCAATTCAATTTAGCAAACACTTAAAGTGTAAACTTATTTATTTTTAATGATATTTTCTTTTTCCCAATTGCATGTAAAACAATTCAACATTTTTAAATTTTTGAGTTCCAGATAGAATGTAAGCTGCTTGAGGGCAAGGAGGATTGTCTCAAAGTTGTGGCTGTATGCCTAGTGCCACCTGGAGCCCCAGCGCATAGAAGGTGTTTAAGAAATACCTGTTGATAGATTGATTAAATGTCTACTGTGTTTCAGGCACTGTGCTAGGGGCTGGAGATACACAGGCAAAATGAAAACAGTCCCTGTCCTCCAGAAGCTTATATTCCATAGAAAATGAATACAAAGCATATACAAAATAAATACAATGTAAATTTCAGGGAATGAGAGTTACTAAGGAGACTGGAAAAGGCTTTATATGGAAGGGAGCATTTGAGCTGATCCTTGAATGATGATAGGCAGCTAAGTGGCTCAGTGGGTATAGACAGAAGAGGACATGACATTCTAGACAGATCATTTCACCAGTTTCCTTATCTATAAAATGGGCATAATAATGGCACCTCCATCCCAGGTTTGTTGTGAAGATCAATAAGCTACCATCTGTAAAGTGCCTGTAAATGCTTAAGGTGGAGTCATTGACTTTCGTGGCCAGTGGATCAAGTTGTGGATTTGGAGTTAGAAGCCCAAGGTTGAAATCTTACCTTTAGACTCCCTGTGCAGTGTCACGCAAGCCAGTTAAGCTCTATGGGCCTCTTTTTACCCAGCTGTAAAATAAAGGGGTTGAATTCCATGATTTCTAAGCCCCCTTCTAGCCCTAAACCCAGGGTCCTCTGGACTTTCACAAGGACTCTGAGGGCAGATCTTTGGCATGGTCATCTTTCCTGTTGTCATTTATGGTTTCACCATCTCTGGGAGGCAGGCTCAAATTCTGAGCCACGCCGTCACGTAAGTGACCTCCTTCTCTCTCCTCCCCGTATTCCATGTCCTCCTTGACATCTGTCCTGCCTGAATAGTGCACTTCTTAAGATCTGATTCCTCCCCACTCCTCCCTTGTTATTAATTAAGCAGGAGTTGACTGAGGGCAAATATCCTTACAGGCCACTGCGCTTTCTCCCCATCCTCCTCCTTCCCTTTCCATCAGCTCTGAGCAGAAATCTTCAGCTCTCACAGGCCTTGAATGGCCTCCCATTAACTCCAGTTTCAGCCCTTGTCTGTCCTGATATTTTTCTTGGATTAGGAGTTGTTCTTCAGAGCCCCAGTCTAATGAGCGGCTTTCATGTTCAGAAACAAAGGGCAGGCAGCAGCTCCAGGCAACTTCCCTGTTTAATACCCAGCTTTCAGCAAAAATGCTGGGTGTCTATACTCAGCACATTCAAGGAAGGGGAGGGAGAAGCAGCTGGGTCCAGTAGAAGGATGCCTCCTTGGTACAGTGGCAATAGAAATATATGCCTTAGGGATAAAGGGCATGGACTCGGCTATTCCTAGACATTTTACAACAGGAAAAATGTCCTTCTCCTCTATCTTTAGCAGCAGAAGTGACAGGCTATAATAGACAGAATATTGGATATGAAGAACTTGTGTTCAGATCCTGCCTGATATTTACTATGTGACCATAAGCAATTTCAGTGTCCTCAACTATAAAATGGGGATAATAATGTCTTTGTACCTACTTCAGAGGGCTAAGTCATGGACTAACTGAGTTGCTGTGCAGAATTTTGCAAATATTGAAAAATTAATTCAATGATGTTATTTTATTTCATTGATCTATTCTGTTTTCCTATCTCCTTCATTTCCAAATATATTTCCTCCACCTAAAGAGCCATTCCTTATGACAAAGAATAAAAAATTATTGAGGCTGAAAAAATAGCTTAGCAAAATTAACCAACTTATCATTTACATTTGACAATATTTTCAGTCTTCCATTCCCATAGACTCCCACCCCTGCAAAGAAAAAAGAAAGTCACATCTTCTGTTCTTTGGGGCCCACTTTGGTCATGATATTTACAGAGTAGTCACTTTGGGTTTTGTGTCTGCTGGTGTTCTTTCTGTTTTCTGTCATTTTCTTTGTTATGCTTACTTGACTGCTTTAGATCATGTGAGCCTGTTCATACTTCTCTATAGTCTGTAGTATTGCCACTTTGTAGAGTAAAGGAATATTCCATTGCATTCATGTAGTACAACTTATTTAGCCATTTCTCCAATCAGCAGGCATGTCCTTTGCTTCTAGTTTTTTTGTCCCTATAAAAATGAATGCTATCATTATTAGTATCACAATTGTCATGTATGCATACAATAGGAGCGCCTTTTATATAGCACTTAGCAGTTTCAAACTACTTCTGTGAGTTAGGTAGTGTAAGTATTATTTTTAATAGTTTATTTTTCCAATTACTTGTAAAAACAATTTTTGACATTCATTTAAAAACATCTTGAGTTCACAATTTTCTCCCTCCCTCTCTTCCTCCCCCTCATTTAGATAGCAACCAGTTTGATAAGGATTACATAGGTATAGTCATTTCCATATTAGTCATGTTGTGAAGGAAAACACTACCAACCCCCAAAAAAGAAGAAAAAAAGTTTTTTAAAATATGCTTCAATCTGCATTTAGATTTCTTCAATACTTTCTCTGGAGGTAGAGAGCATTTTTCTTTACAAGTTCTTCAGAATTGTCTTAGATCATTGCATTGTTCTCTATCTTCTTGTCAGTTCTCAGGTGAAGTCTCCAAGTGAGTGACTAATGCCACTCCCCAGGCCAAAGTAAAGACTTGTTCAAATGCTTGGTAACCTCATCTCTGGAATGCCAGTGTCAGACCAAACTGTCTTTTATGTTCAAAGAAATAGCTTATTGATGCCAGAGGATAGGAACTGAACTTGTAATTTCATTGATCTAGGAGAGTTCCAGGTGGAGAAGAAACTCCATCTACCAAGTCAGGTGAACACTTTCTCTGCAACTTACAAACTTAGAGAGATTCCTAGTGCATTGAAAGGTTCCATGACTTGCCCAGGGTCACACAGCGAGGCAAGACTTAAACCCAGGTCTGCCTAATTTTTTTTTCTTTTTTTTTATTAATATATTTTATTTGATCATTTCCAAGCATTATTCGTTAAAGACATAGATCATTTTCTTTTCCTCCCCCCCACCCCCCATAGCCGACGCGTAAGTCCACTGGGCATTAGATGTTTTCTTGATTTGAACCCATTGCTTTGTTGATAGTATTTGCATTAGAGTGTTCATTTAGAGTCTATCCTCTGTCATGTCCCCTCAACCTCTGTATTCAGGCAGTTGCTTTTTCTCGGTGTTTCCACTCCCATAGTTTATCCTTTGCTTATGAATGGTGTTTTTTTCTCCTGGGTCCCTGCAAGTTGTTCAGGGACATTACACCGCCACTAATGGAGAAGTCCATTACGTTCGATTATACCACAGTGTATTAGTCTCTGTGTACAATGTTCTCCTGGTTCTGCTCCTCTCGCTCTGCATCACTTCCTGGAGGTTGTTCCAGTCTCCATGGAACTTCTCCACTTTCTTATTCCTTTTAGCACAATAGTATTCCATCACCAACATATACCACAGTTTGTTCAGCCATTCCCCAATTGATGGGCATCCCCTCGTTTTCCAGTTTTGGGCCACCACAAAGAGCGCAGCTATGAATATTTTTGAACAAGTCTTTGTGTCCATTATCTCTTTGGGGTACAGACCCAGCAGTGCTATGGCTGGGTCAAAGGGTAGATATTCTTTTGTTGCCCTTTGGGCATAGTTCCAAATTGCCCTCCAGAATGGTTGGATCAGTTCACAACTCCACCAGCAATGAATTAATGTCCCTACTTTGCCACATCCCCTCCAGCATTCATTACTTTCCTTTGCTGTAATGTTAGCCAATCTGCTAGGTGTGAGGTGATACCTCAGAGTTGTTTTGATTTGCATCTCTCTGATTATAAGAGATGTAGAGCACTTCTTCATGTGCTTGTTAATAGTTTTGATTTCTTTATCTGAGAACTGCCTATCCATTTCCCTTGCCCATTTATCAATTGGAGAATGGCTTGATTTTTTGTACAATTGATTTAGCTCATTATAAATATGAGTAATTAAACCTTTGTCAGAGGTTTCTATGAAGATTTTTTCCCAATTTGTTGTTTCCCTTCTGATTTTAGTTATATTGGTTTTGTTTGTACAAAAGCTTTTTAGTTTGATGTAGTCAAAATTATTTATTTTACATTTTGTGATTCTTTCTATATCTTGCTTGGTTTTAAAGCCTTTCCCCTCCCAAAGGTCTGACATGTATACTATTCTGTGTTTACCCAATTTACTTATGGTTTCCTTCTTTATGTTTAAGTCACTCACCCATTTTGAATTTATCTTGGTGTAGGGTGTGAGGTGTTGATCTATTCCTAGTCTCTCCCACACTGTCTTCCAATTTTCCCAGCAGTTTTTATCGAATAGTGGATTTTTGTCCCAAAAGCTGGGATCTTTGGGTTTATCGTATACTGTCTTGCTGAGGTCGCTTTCCCCCAGTCTATTCCACTGATCTTCCTTTCTGTTTCTTAGCCAGTACCAAATTGTTTTGATGACTGCTGCTTTGTAATATAGTTTAAGGTCTGGGACTGCAAGGCCCCCATCGTATGTGTTTTTTTTCATTATTTCCCTGGATATCCTTGATCTTTTGTTCTTCCAAATGAACTTTGTTATGTTTTTTTCTAAATCAGTGAAGAAGTATTTTGGTAGTTCAATGGGTATGGCACTAAATAGATAAATAAGTTTGGGTAGGATGGTCATTTTTATTATATTGGCTCGTCCTATCCATGAGCAGTTAATGTTTTTCCATTTGTTCAGGTCTAGTTTTAGTTGTGTGGCGAGTGTTTTGTAGTTGTGTTCATATAGTTCCTGTGTTTGTCTTGGGAGATAGATTCCTAGGTATTTTATTTTGTCTAAGGTGATTTTGAATGGGATTTCTCTTTCTAGTTCTTGCTGCTGAGCTGTGTTGGAGATATATAGAAAAGCTGATGATTTATGTGGGTTTATTTTGTATCCTGCAACTTTGCTAAAGTTGTTGATTATTTCAATTAGCTTTTTGGTTGAATCTCTAGGATTCTTTAAGTAGACCATCATGTCATCCGCAAAGAGTGATAACTTGGTCTCCTCCTTTCCTATTTTGATGCCTTCAATTCCTTTATCTTCTCTAATTGCTACTGCTAGTGTTTCTAGTACAATGTCAAATAGTAGAGGTGATAATGGGCATCCTTGTTTCACTCCTGATCTTATTGGGAATGCATCTAGTTTATCCCCATTGCAGATGATATTAGCTGTTGGTTTTAGATATATACTGTTTATTATTTTTAGGAATGACCCTTCTATTCCTATGCTTTCTAGTGTTTTTAATAGGAATGGGTGTTGTATTTTATCAAAGGCTTTTTCTGCATCTATTGAGATAATCATGTGGTTCTTGCTAGTTTGCTTGTTGATGTGGTCAATTATGTGGATGGTTTTCCTAATGTTGAACCAGCCCTGCATCCCTGGTATGAATCCTACTTGATCATGGTGAATGATCCTTCTGATCACTTGCTGGAGTCTTTTTGCTAGTATCCTATTTAAGATTTTTGCATCTACATTCATTAGGGAGATTGGCCTATAGTTTTCTTTCTCTGTTTTTGACCTGCCTGGTTTTGGAATCAGTACCATGTTTGTGTCATAAAAGGAGTTTGGTAGAACTCCCTCTTTGCTTATTATGTCAAATAGTTTGTATAGTATTGGGATTAACTGTTCTCTGAATGTTTGATAGAATTCACAGGTGAATCCATCAGGCCCTGGGGATTTTTTCTTAGGAAGTTCTTTGATGGCTTGATGGATTTCAATTTCTGATATGGGATTATTTAAGAATTCTATTTCCTCTTCTGTTAGTCTAGGCAGTTTGTATTTTTGTATATATTCATCCATTTCTCCTAAATTGGTGTATTTATTGCCATATAATTGGGCAAAGTAATTTCTAATGATTGCCTTAATTTCCTCCTCATTGGAGGTGCTGTCCCCCTTTTCATCTTTAATGCTGTGAATTTGCTTTTCTTCCTTCCTTTTTTTAATTAGATTGACCAGTACTTTGTCTATTTTGTTTGTTTTTTCAAAGTACCAGCTTCTTGTCTTATTTATTAAATCAATAGTTCTATCACTTTCGATTTTATTGATTTCCCCCTTAATTTTTAGGATTTCTAATTTGGTTTTCTGCTGGGGGTTTTTAATTTGATCACTTTCGAGTTTTTTCATTTGCATTTCCAATTGATTGATCTCTGCTCTCCCTTGTTTGTTAATATAAGCTTTCAGGGATATGAATTTGCCTCTGATTACCACTTTGGCTGCATCCCAAAAGGTTTGAAAGGATGTTTCGCCATTGTCATTTTCCTTGATGAAATTATTAATTGTTTCTATGATTTCTTCTTTAACTAAACGGTTTTGGAGTATCATATTGTTTAATTTCCAATTGGTTTTAGATTTGGTTTTCCATGTACCATTACTAATCATTATTTTTGTTGCCTTGTGATCTGAGAAGGCTGCATTCATTATTTCTGCTTTTTTGAATTTGTGTGCTATGTTTCTGTGACCTAATGTATGGTCAATTTTTGTGAATGTGCCATGTGGTGCTGAGAAGAAGGTGTATTCCTTTTTATCCCTATTTATTTTTCTCCATATGTCTATTAATTCTAATTTTTCTAAGATTTCATTCACTTCTTTTACCTCTTTCTTATTTATTTTTTGATTTGATTTATCTAAATTTGATAATGGTTGGTTTAAGTCTCCCACTAGTATGGTTTTATTGTCTATTTCTTCCTTCAATTCGCCTAGTTTCTCCATTAGAAATTTGGGTGCTATATTATTTGGTGCATACATGTTGATTAATGATATTTCCTCGTTGTCTAGAGTCCCTTTTAACAAAATATAATTACCTTCCCTATCCCTTTTGATCAGGTCTATTTTTGCATTGGCTTTATCAGATATCATGATTACCACTCCTGCCTTCTTTCTATCAGTTGAGGCCCAGAAGGTCTTACTCCATCCTTTAATTCTGACCTTGTGGGTGTCAACCCGCCTCATGTGTGTTTCTTGAAGACAACATATGGTAGGGTTTTGGATTCTAATCCATTCAGCTATTCGTCTACGTTTTATGGGTGAGTTCATCCCATTCACGTTCAAAGTTATGATTGTCATTTGTGGACTCCCTGGCATTTTGATTGCCTTCCCTAATTCTGACCTTTTCTTCTTCGGCTCTACCTTTTAGTCCAGTGATTTACTTTGAATCAGTCCCCCTTGTCCCCTCCCTTGATGTTTCCCTTTTTAGTCCCTCCCTTTTTCTTCCCTCCCCCTCCCCCCTCTCTTTCCCTCCCTTTTTGTTCTCCCTCTCCCCCTCCAGGTCTGCCTAATTTTGAGGATGGATTTCTATACATTATTCTGTACTCCTTCTGGAGGAAGATAAAAACAGAGGAAGATGGAACCTGACACATAGTAGGCATTTAGTTGACTGATTAAATTACTCCCTATTCTCAGCAAAGCTTCCAAAATAATCCTTCTGAAGCATAGTCTGCTCATGTCTTCCCCTTCTATAGAATCTTCAATGGTTCCCTAGGACCTCTAGGATAAAATACAGATTCTTCAGTCTCTTTTGTTGAGAACCTCTATAATCTACCCCCTGCCTATTCATTCTTATGTTTCATTAATCCCTCTCACTCATTCTATTTTTTTTAATCTTAATCTTCCATTTTAGAATCAATACTGTGTATCAGTTCTAAGACAGAAGAGAGGAAAGAGTTAGACAGTGAGGGTAAAGTGACTCACCACACAACTGGGAAGTGTCTGAGATCAGATTTGAACCCATGATCTTCTAACTCTGGACCTGGCTCGCAATCCACTGAGCCACTTAGCTGACCTCTCCCCTCACTCAATCTAAATATGAGCCAAAGTTGATAGCTAGCTTTTGCCAGACTAGATATACCAAATCTTACCTCCAGGTATTGGCACAAAGCATCACCCAGGGTTGGAATATGCTCCTTCCTCATTTCCGTTTCCTAGAATCCTTCTCTTTCTCTCCAAGGCTCAATTCCTATGTGACTTTCCCTGTGAAGGCTTCTTCCCTTTGTGCTTGCATCACCTAAGTTGTTAATGCTCCCTCCCTTCTCAGATTTATTTGTTTATATGTGTTTCTCCCAGTAGACTATGAGTGTTTTGGGGTTAAAGACCTTTTTTTGTGTCCCCAACATCTCACATAGCTTTTGCACATCCCTTATTAAGTGTGTGCCTGATATCTTACTCATTATTATACTGTGAGCTTCTCAAGATCAGGGACTAACATTTTCTCCTCGGTGCTTAGAGCAGTGCCTGGCATGGTAGGCGCTTAATAATTGTTTATTGACTTACTGATTTAATAAAAAGAACATGTGGACATGGAGGCTTTGAGGCAAACTAGTCTAGGTCTAGAGACCCATTACTGGTTTTGATTTGGATGAATGAAACTTGGGCCAGCTGTCTGGAAGTAAGGAAAGAAGTCTCTGCTGCTAAAAATTTATGGTGGGTGGAAACATTCTGGCCCTGCCACAGTCACTTTCAAGTTGCCTTGTGACAGGTTGACAGGCTGTGATTTTTCCTTCAAGTTGTAGCAACCAAGAAACGAACTCCTTCCCCATGTGTATTGTGCTCCCAGACTCAGCTGGAAGGTCATGCTTAGAATTCCCCTGGCAGTTGAGGGCTCAAGGAGTGTGAATGCCCCCTCCATGGTGGCCCCTAAGAACACGCTAGATGGCCACATGTCAGCCATCTCATGGAAGGGATTCTTAATCAGATAAAAGTTGGGCCAGCTGCCATCTGAGGTCCCTTAAAACTCCTGGGAGCTTTCATTAGGAGTCTCCCCAGGGACAGAGGACTTTTTAGTCCTTATTCTATTTTTAGGCTCAGGAGGCCCATCTACAATTTTTTCTGGTGATTCCAGAAAGAAATTGTAAAATTGAAAACATGAATTTCTCACCTGAACTTCAAGAAACAGAATTAGGTAATAGATAGAGCATCAGATTTAAAGAAGATTTGGATTCAAACATGGACTCAGACATTAACTAGCCATCTGACCCTGGGCAAGTCATTTAATCTGGGTATCTAATTTTTTTAAAAAGTGTCCTATTTAGCAACAATTTTCCAGGGTAGTTGTGAGAATCAAATGAAATGTTATATTTATATAACTTTGCATTCTTTGAATAATTATATATTTGAGTAAGAATAGTAATAGTAATAAATGAGTAATAATATTATTATTATCTGCCCCCAATGGATAAAGGTCTCCAAAGTGTAGGCCATAGAATGACTCCAGAAAGTTTGTGATCAACCAGTTAGAAGCTGGGAAGATGGGTCACATCCCAGCTTCTCCTTGATAGTCAATCTTGGGACTGTTCTCTACCCCCTTCACCCAGTAATGCCTGATACTTTCTCAGTTGTAACCCCTCTGGCAGCTATGTGAACTCCCATCGTCCCTTTCTGTCCCAGCATGTTTCCTTCAGGTATTTATAATCTGAGCACTGGTACCAGCAGGATACCACAGGGAAAATCTCTCTCTCTCTCTCTCTCTCTCTCTCTCTCTCTCTCTCTCTCTCTCTCTCTCTCTCTCTCTCTCTCTCTCTCTCTCTGTCTCTCTGTCTCTGTCTCTCTCTCTCTCCATCTCTCTCTCTCTCTGTCTCTCCATCTCTCTCTCTCTCTCTCACAGACACACACACACTCCTTTCTGCCCCATATCAACTCATGGCTATAGTAGGCACTACTCAGAGAGTTAACTCTCCACCCTGGACTAGCCTTGTGCCCCAATGAGTAAGAGACCTCCTTCCTTTTTCATTTTTGATAGGACAAAGTAAAAGTAAATTTCATGGCATAAGCAGACATGTATATATCATAGTCTATCTCATAGAGCTCAATATTCCATCCCCTTCCCACACAAAACAATAATCTCTGTCTTTCTTGGAAATGTCCCTGTGATGCCCATTCTCCCAGTTACCCAGGCTTACAAACTCAGGATGATTTTCATCTCATTCACCCTGTATTTCCATACTACTATCCAATCTACTCCCTTTGACTTCCTCATACTTCTTGTATAGATATGTGTATAATACTCTCCCCACCCCTTGTCCAGCCCATCCTAATGCAGGCCATCATTGCTTCTTACTTGGTCTATTCTCCTGCTTCCAGTCTCCCTCTGATCCAGACTCCAGAAAGCTGTTAAAGACATTTTCCTAAAGGGCAGGGCTGATAATGTCATCCACTTACCCTGGTAGCTCCCTAGTGAGTCTGCTATCAAATATTTCATCTTTAGCTTACTCTTTTTCTTTCCAACCCTTACTTACTAAGTATTGGTTCCAAGACAGAAGAGTGGTAAATGGAAGTTAAGTGGCTTGCATGGGGTCACACAGCTAGGAAGTGTTTAAGGCCAGATTTGAACCCAGGACCTCCCATCTCTAGTCCTGTTTCCCAATCCACTTGGCCACCTATCTGTCCCCCAAGTTTACCCTTTTTAATATACATAGTCATGAGCACAACAGCACATGTGGTAAAAGATTATGGACTAAATCTATCATTTCTTTGGTATAGAGAACATCTGATGTGGGGACTCCCTTTACCAATGCAAGCTGGTCTCTGCTCTACAACTTTTAATCTTAGAGAGCTGCTTAGAGAATTAAAAGGTAGAGTGCCTTTCCCAGGGTCACATAGTCAAAATATGCCAAAGGAGAGACTTTAATGTAGGTCTTTCTGGTTTCAAGGGCATATTTCTAACCAATACACTCTGTGTCATACTAACCTATAAACAAAGAGATAGATAGATGGATAGATAGATAGATAGATAGATAGATAGATAGATAGATAGATAGATAGATAGATAGATGGACAGACGGACAGACAGATGAATATATGGATAGATAGACGGACAGATAGACAGATGGATAGATAGATAAATAGAGCTATACAGACGGACAGATAGATAGATAGATAGATAGATAGATAGATAGATAGATAGATAGATGGATGGATGGATGGCAGGGGAGAAGAGAAGGAGGAAGAGGAGAAGGATCATGGATAGATAATAGATAGATGCATAGATAATAGGTAGAAAGATCATAGATGATAGATTCATAGATGATGGGCTGATATGTGGTTGGTAGATAATAGCTAGAAAGATAAGAGAGAGGCAGGACAGAGAGAGACAGCAAGAGAGAGGGAGAGAGAATGGATGTGGATGATCAAAATTTATTCAGGGTTTTTCAAAAGAAATTTAGAGACCACTGTTTTACAGCATGAAGGAAGAGTTAAGCATTTCAGAAATGCCCCCAAATTTCTAATCAGAGATAAAGTTACTTTCTTTTAACTGAGAAATAAGGGAGACAGTAATGAATGAGAATGTTCTTTAGAAGAAGAAAAAAGACAATGTGTTTCATTCAGATAGGAGAAGCTGCTAAAAAAAAAGAGAGGGGGGACTTTGGGCAAAGAGCAGCCTGATTCCAAAGGGGTGTGGAGGAGAGATCCATTGTCAGGCTTCTATTTCTTCTGTTTTTACTCATAACTTAAAACTGCCTTTGATTTCCCTCCACATACACACCACCCCCCTACTTAAGAGTTGTCCCTTGGAGATCATTTTTCAGAATTGGGCGATGCCTTTATTGAAATACCCTTTTTTAAGGTGGAAACTATTTGGTTTTCACCAGAATTTCTGCTCCCACATCTGTTCCTAATCCCAGAGACTTAGATCCACCATCCTGAAGTTTTTCCACTAAGCAATGACAAGTCTCAGGAGGCCAACGTCAACTAAACCACATTTATTATTAAGTAAAACATTCAAAATAAATAAAAAGTCTGGGGAAATAAGGCTGCTAAGTGATGCCATGAATAGAGGACTAGACCTGGAGAACAGGAAGACTCCAATTCAAATCCTGCCTTAGACACTGGCTCTGTGACTCTGAATAAGTCACTTAACCGTTTGTCAGCCTCAGTTTACTCATCTATAAAATGAACATAATAATAAATACTTGCCTTCCAGGGTTGTTGTAAGGATCAAATGAGATGATGTTTGTAAAGAACTTTGAACATTCAAACATTATAGAAATGCTAGCTATCAATAATTAAGTGGAGGAGCTATTCTAATCATATTAGTACTAGAATACCTGGATTTTTTTTTCAATAACAGAAGAGAGAAAATGAATTATGTATGAGGAGATATATGTGTGTGTGTGTGTGTGTGATGTACATCTAACAGGATGTAAGCTCTGGAAAGGCAGAGACTATTTCATTTTTGGCTTTGTGTCTCCATAATTAATGTTTATTAGTCAATTAACACAGACATATTCCTCTGTTTTTCCCCCATCTTGAACAAGGCCTGGGATTTCATCCCTGGAGGGAACTTCCAGTTTGGAGACTCCTTCTACCAGTACCCACTGACACAAGCCATCTCCTCTAGAATTTAGAGTCTAAAGATGTTATTTCCTGGGACACTGGGGGACTGAATGATTCATTCACTGTTATGGGATTGGTATGGGTGAGACATAGGACTAGAACTCAGGTCTTCCTGGCCAGACCCAAGACCCCTCGATCCCCGAAAACCACTCATGTGTACACACATAGACACACACTCACATAAACACAAAACTCACAGTGCATGCTCACTCATACACAAATGCACACTGATATACTCATCACACTCACATACATACACATTCTTTAAACTTAGTAAAAATGAATTATTGGGAAAAGCAATCATTCACCACCAAAAGGTTTTCCGGTCTTAAATTTACTCCCTTGCTTCATCCATCTTTTTCATCTTCTTCAATAATAAAAACAATAAGATGATAGATTTTTATACAGTGAGCGCCTTTCTCCAAAAGAGCTGCAAGTAGTCTATAGACTTTTATCTCCCTTGATCCTGAAGGATTCTTTTTTATTATTATTGAAAAGACATTCCTCAGCTGCCAATATCCCTGGGAGGATATAAAGTCACATCCCCCCAAATTATGTGAATATTACACTGATATTCCATCTCACAGCTTTCCTGGGGCATTCGCAGGGGCTGTCTTGTGGGGAGTTTGAGGAGCTGTTTGGGAGGGGTTCGTTGCCTCTCATTCAATTTTCAATTCCAGATCTAAAAGTTATAAAGTTTGGGGAAAGAATTTTCCAGCTTGAGAGTCTTCTGGGAAGGCGAGATGTCTCCCTCTTCCACCAATGAATCAGTCCTCTTAATATTTATATTTATATTCCAGTCAAGCAATGTCGTCCTCTCCTTCCCACTTCCCCACTCCCCCCGTGTGTATCCCTGAAGCTGCCAACGTAGTATTTTAGGAAGAAATAATGCTGGAAGATATCTGATGAATGCAGCCCTTGAAGTCAGCTTGAGCAATTGAGGGGAGCTGCCGTGTTTGAATGGTGACAGAAACTAGCCAAGGGTTTTGTAGTCCAAACAATAATAAATTTGGAGAGGCTTCAATTTCAGGACGTCTCAATTTTCATGACTGCCCATCGCCCGCTTTGTGACAACTATGAAAAGGTTTTGGTTGGGCTGGTTTGTTTTTTCAGACTTCACAGTGAACGTCAGGCACACTACTATTCAAAGGCTGGCTACTATCATACGTGTGCTCCAAGGCAACCTTTTCTTTCTGGCCCCCAAATACAAAGTCATCCTCGACTTTTAAAGGCGACGGCAATGAGCTCATTTTGTGAAAGCTCAAAGAAAGGGAGACCATGAGCCATTTAAAATTCATTTCTTTTCTTTTTGACAAAGGTTTTGGCCAGGGTTGGCCCAAGTGGGCATCATTGTCCCAGTGGTCTGGCACTGAGTTCTGTCACCTTACTTTCACAATTGGATTTCTTGTTCGTATTTAGGCTTTGATGTGGTATCCATCACTCTAACATCTTGAAAGGGATCGTAATTGCAATAAGCTCATGACTTGCTTTTTCAAAGCACCATTGTCATTTTACATTAAAAAATAATCATCATAGACTCTTAGAAGCAGCGGTGACCGTAGAAACCACCCCGTCCAATGATCTTTCCTGAATCTCTTCCACAGCATCCCCTCCAAATGGCCATCTGGATTTGAGGCAGTGTGGTGTGGCCATTAAGATCTGGGTACCCAACTTGACTCTATCATTTTTTCTTCTTCTTTTTTTAACCCTTACTTTCTGTCTTAGAATCAATATTCAGTATCAGTTCCAAGGCAGAAGAGAGGTAAGGAATGGACAATGGGGGTTGTCTTGCCCAGGATCACACAGCTAAGTAAGATTTGAACCCAGGACCTTGCATCTCCAGCCCTGGCTCTCAATCATTAAGCCACTTAGCTGCCCCCTGCCCAATATTCTCCTAACCAACTGGCCAGTTTCTGTTTCTACTTTTCTGAATCTTTTGTTTTCCAACCATATCTATGATGAATACCCCTCTTCTTCACACACTGTGCTACCAAAGTCTTGAGTTTCTTGCCTAAGATCTTAGAATCATTGGTGATGCTTCTAGGCTTTTTTCTGGCAGAATCATTAAAAGAACTGGAGGGGCATCTCAGTAGCCCAGTGGATAGGACCTGGGTTCAAATTTGGCCTCAGATGATTCCTAGCTATATGGCCTTGGACAAGTCACTTAATCCCAATTGCCTAGCCCTTGCCTCACTTCCGTCTTAATAATAATAAAAAAATATTTTAATTTATTTATATTTACATTTAAATATAAATATGTTTATATTTTTAAAAATTAAAAATAAAACAAATCTTGACAGTAAGACAGAAGGTAAAGGTTTTTTAAAAATAGGACTGGGTAGTATTTCCAAATTTTGACAAGTCTTTGGAGTTTCTCTGACTTGTCATGCAATACATGTCTCAAAAAGACAGCTGGCCTCTCTGTTGATGTTTCCAGGTTGACAAATAGCTACCTCAGTCCCTTTCATCTGAGAGTCACTAACTGCCACTACTCAGCCCTCCTTCCTTTGATCCTTCTGAGATAAGAGGACTTAGATCCAAATTCTAAATACGAAACTTCATGTCTCGGTGATCTTAGCCTAGGTGAGGGGCTTAACTGAACATCTTCTGCCTCCAGTTCCTTCATCTGTAATGATGAAAGGTTGAACTAGAGAGATAGTCTTCTAAGGTCCCTTCCAATTATAAACCTATGAATCTGTGACCTTCAGCAACAAATGGCTCACCACCCATCAAAAACAGCTCATTCTATTTTTTTTGTCAGTTCTAATTATGAGGAAGTTATCTCATATTCATCTAAGAGGATTAAAGGAAATGAGATGGTTGCCTTGAAGAAGAGAAAACTTAAGGGTTGTCAGATGGAAGACAAATTAGACTTTTTCTTCTTGACCCCAGTAGACAAAAGTAGGAATAATGGGTGGAAGTTAGCATGCCAAATTGAGGCTTTATCCAAGAGGGAAAAAAAGAAAAAAAAACAGAAAGGACATTGTTAAGTTGGAGAGAGAACATCCAGAAGAAGGTAACCAAAATGGCGGAGAGCCTTGAGTTCATATCCTAAGAGAGTGAAAAGAATGTTTAGCCTGGAGAGAGAAGGCTCTGGGGGACATAGTAGCTATATTTATGTATTTGATGGACTGTCACATGGATGAGAGAGAAGATTTGTTTTGCTTAGTCTTAGAGACAAATCTTGAGCATCATGTTAAGAAAAAACTTTGCTTATGGTTAGAACTGTTTAAATGTATCCTGGACCTGCCTTGAGAAGGAGTGGGCTCCCCCTCATTTGGAGCTTTTGAACCAAGTCTGGATGGACCCTTGTTGGGGATGTTGTAGAAAAGAGGTTGTGGGATTGATGGCCTCTGTGGTCCTTTCTTCCAAAGCTGAGACTATGTGACTGATTGATACTCTTACTGATTCTCTAGCAATAAGTTCACTACAGTCCAACACATCCATGGAATAACTATGATGTGCCAGGTGCTAAAGACACAAAGATTAAAATAAAGTAGACCCTGCCCTCAAGGAGCTTCCATTCTACTGGACTCATCTCTTGTGGTCCTCTAAAATCCCTTCTCTTTCAAAATCTCTGACTCCTATTTG
Source organism: Monodelphis domestica (assembly GCF_027887165.1). Taxonomy (NCBI): domain Eukaryota; kingdom Metazoa; phylum Chordata; class Mammalia; order Didelphimorphia; family Didelphidae; genus Monodelphis; species Monodelphis domestica. The sequence goes on along the minus strand of NC_077232.1, from coordinate 39,863,142 downwards.
TCTATAATTCAGCTCAAAGTGAATCAGGGGCTCTCTGAGCTGGAGGATAATTCGGAGTCCTCCTTGCTCAGCTCTTATGTGCCTTTACAGATGAGGAAACTAAGGCCTATAGAGAGTGTGACTTACCCTAGGTTGGGAGATGGAGAACCTAGAGCAAAGCCCATTATGACAGCAGCCTTGTTGCCGCATGCAGCCATTTGCAAGGTGCCAGGGTCCTGATTAGTGAGGCACATCAGCATTCTGCCAGAACAGAGAAATGCTTCAGAGGAAGCAGCAGCCAACTCTTTTGCATGATTGCCACCTGGGGAGATACTGAGCCAGGAGCCAAGATGGAAATCTGCTGACACTCCCGACACATAGCATCCCCTTTGAACTGTGGGCAGCCCCGGCCCTCCTGCCCGCCTGGCAGCTATTGAACTCTATGTTGGGATCCAGCAAAGAAATGTCTTCATCCAGTCAGAAAAACTGGGGGAGGGGATTAGCCTTGTTGTGCTTGAACAAGGAGGACTGAATAAGAGCAAATGGATGCGAGTTGTGAAAAGAAAACAAAAAATTGGGCTTGATTTCAGAAGAAAAAAAAATTGCTAATCATGAGAGCTGTCCCAAATGGAATGGGCAGGTCCTGAAGGAAGTGATGGGTTTCCCTCACTCAAGGCTCTGAAGCAAAGGCTGGATGATGGCTTATCCAGGGCAGTCAAGAGGCTCCTTATTCAGGTACAGGCTGAACAATATGGCCTTGGAGACCCCCTAGAATTCAGAGCCACTCCAAGTCTTATAAAGTTCAGTTATTAAGCTGGGGTGAGGGTCAGGGACGAGACGCTGCAGAATCAAGACATCCTGTGTGTTTCTCTCCTAGAGCCCTCTTTCTTCTCAGTATTCCTACTGTTTCTGCTGCATCTCATCCTAATGAGCAATGGGACAGGGTCCAAGAACATGGGGCCATAGAGCCTGGAGGCAAGCAGCTCCTTGGATCAGGAGGTGTCCTGAGGCATATTTAGATGGCCAAGACTTGTTATTAGTGGTGGTGGCAACAGCTGTGGTTGCATGTGTTATTAATAATGCTAACATATTAAGACTTGCAAAGAGCTTTACAAATATCTCATTTTATCCTTACGACAACCCTGGGTGCCATTCTCTCAATTTTACATAAAAGGAAACTGAGGCAGATAGCAGTGAAGTAACTTACTCAGGGTCACACTGCCATCCAGTGTCTGAGAAAAGATTTAATCTCTGTTCTTTATCACTCCAAATATACCACTGCACCACCTAGAAAGTAAACATAATAATAATAATAATTCACATTTCTATTGCCCTTTTAAGATTTACTATTGTAACATTTCTGAGAAGTAGGTGACAATGACACCACCACTAAGATTAATAATGCTTGATATCTATGCAGCTTCACAGAATTAACTTAGAAGGGACCTTAGCAGCCAGCCAGTCCAAACTGTACTTGAATAGAAATCCCCTTTAAAAAGTACCATGAATGGTCTCCCCAGCCTTATCTGGAAGCCTTCTAAGGAAAGGAAGCCCCTGGAATCCCAAAAAAGCCCATTCTACACACGCTTCAATTGCTCTCATTATTAGAAAGTTTTCCCTTACACAAAGCTTAAATTAGCCTCTGTAGCTTCAACCTATCATTCCTGGTTCTGCCCTCTGAGGCCAAACAGAGCAAGTCTGATCTCCTTTTCATGAGATGGTTTTTCTAAGACGTGGAGTTTAGTTAATGTTGGAAGATCATACATTTAAAGTTGGGAAGGACCTTCAAGCTTCTCTATTCTATTTTTATAGATAGTGTCCATATGGTAGCTCTCTTCCTCTTCTCTCTATCTCTGTCTTATTTCTCTCTCCAACCCTTCTTTTTTCTTTCTCTTTCTCTTTTTCTCTCTTCATTGTACTCTTTCCCTTCTCTATTTCTCTCTTTTATTTCTTTTCTTTTTCTGTTTTCTCTCTTTTTTCTGTTTTTCTTTTCTCTACCCTATCTTGTCTTTTTCTCTCTATTTTCTTTCCTCCTCTTCTTCTTGTTCTTCTCCTTCTTCTCCTCCTCCTTCTCCTCCTCCTCCTTTTCCTCCTCTTTCTTCTTCTTCGTCATAGTCTTCGTCTTTGTCTTTTTCTTCTTCACTGTCTATCTCTTCTCTTCACTACACTCCCAAGTCTTCTTTCTAGTCTAACATTTCTAGATATCCTCTGTTTCTTTAAACAGTTTTCATATGCCGTGACTTTGAAGCTCCTCAACATCCTAGTTTTTTCTCTTCAGATTATCAATCTTCCTAAAAATTCGACACCAGAGTTGAACATGGCGCATTAAATGTATTCTAACCAAAAAATAACATGGTCACAGTTACCCTGAATGTCACATTATTTCTGGATGCTATGGTTCTCTTAATGTGACTTAAGGTTACAATGTTGACTTTTTTGGTTCCCAGGCTACATGATTCATGGGATCATAGATGTAGAGCTGGAAGGAACCTTAGAAGTCAGTTGAGTCCAACTCCTTAGTTTTGTAGAAAAGAAAACAAATCTCGAGAGGAAAAATGATTTGCCCAGGGTCAAAAGGATGGTGGCTAACAGGAACAATATCTGAACCCAGGTTTTCTGACTCCAGAAACAATGTTCTTTCCACTATACCATGTTGCTTCTATTTGTTGACTTATATTGAATTTTGAGCTACCAAAATCTTTTCGCAGATGTACTGCCTCTCTCATTTTGTTCTAATGAAGATTTTTTTAAATCAAAGTGTAAAATATGCATTAATCCCCATTAAATTTTATTTTATATAATTGGACCTAGAATTCTAGCATCTAGAATTTTAATCCCAGCTCTATCATTCAGCATCTTAACTGCCCATTCTTTCTTTGTTATCTGCAAAACCAATATGGATGCTATATATATATATATACATATATATATATATCTTTATTCATCTTATTGATTTAAAAAAACATTGAATAGTAGAGGACCAAGATATCCCTGTAGCACTTCCTGGAGACCTGATTCCAAAACTCTGAGGATTTCAGGACCACCTAACTGACCAGAGACCCCTCTATCATATCCTTAACATGTGATCATTCAGTCTCTAGAAGGAGCCCTCAGGCATGTGGGGTCTAAGCCTTCTGGCATACAATTCTTATAGTGTTTGCATAAGATGTCCTACATGCACTTAATGCTTTAGACTTCTCACACTTCTTTCCCAAACATTTTCTCGCTTATTCCTCACAACTAAAAGTGTGAACATTCTAAATATTTAGAAGTCACAATTGTTAGAGAATCATTGTTGTCATTCAGCCATTAACAGCTACTCAGAGGGAACTTGGTGCCATTCAACCAGTTCTAGATTTCCCTACTGGTCCTACTTCCTGTTCAGATCAACTAACATTTATTAAATGCTTTTTGTATGCACAAGAACAGCGAGGTGATACAATGGATAGAGAACAAGACCTGAAGTTAGGAAGACTCAGCTTCCTAAGTTCAAATCTGGCCTTAGACACTTCCCAGCTATGTGACCCTGGACAAGTCACTTAACCCTTTTGGCCTCAATTTCCCCATCCAAATGAGCTGGAGAAGGAAATGGCAAACTACTCCAGTATCTCTGCCAAGAAAACCCCAAATGGGGTCATGAAGGGTTGGACATGACTGAAAAAAATGACTGAAAATGTACAAGGTTTACAAAGTGGTTTAAATCAGCTCTGGAGAACACAAAGGGTTTCCTGGAGCACTGGGAGGTTGGGAGATTTGTTTTATAGTCACATGGCTAGTATGAATTGGAGGTAGAATTTAATCCCATGTCTTCCTAATGCCAAAGCTGGAATTCTTCACTACCACACTCTTTCACCCTGTCAAAAGAGAAAAGGAGGTTTGTCTACAATGCCCTGAAGTTGATGCACCCATGCTGGCTAGCCCTTTGTGTCCCATAATTCCCTTTCTCTGTGCACACTGACTGACCAGTTCTTTTTGGCTCACAAAGTGATGGATATTCATTAATTTGTTTCATACTCAGATCAGTTTTGTGAGTACTAGCAATATTATTCCCATATCAGGGATGAGGGAAATGATTTCAGAGGCTTGAAGTGATTTATCCATTATCTCAAAACTAGTAAGAAAACATAACACAGTCATTTTTTTTAGCACAGTCATTTTTGGTGGTTTTTATCATTGGTTTCAATGGCAGGCATGGTATAGTGGGTGGAGACCCAGCCTTGGCGTCAGGATGACTTGGGTTCAAGGACAACTTCTGACAAATACTAATTGTGTGACCTGAGGCAAGTCACTTAACCTCTCAGTGCCTCAAAGTAACAATTAGTAGTCTAATCAATATTGGCGAAGGGATTTTCCACAGTGGAAGTTTCCCACACCAATGAAATCACACATCAGTTTCATTTAATTATGTAAATATTTATTAAGCAACATATGCCATGAGTTATGCTAAGCATCTAGAATAAAATTTGAAGGAGAAAGACAGCCCCTGCCCTCAAGGAGCTTATAGTCGAACAGTCTGGCTAAAATAAGTACAGATGCTTCCTAGTAACTTATCTGGTCTTCAATCTAAATCAAGTTTTTCACTTTGGTTTTTATGTTGTGATCTTTCCATCAGGTAAGCAGTGAAATTGTTCTCATCCCTATTTTACAGAACAGGAAACCCAAGATTCCGAGAGATTATGACTTGTCCAAGATCTTATAGCTAGTAAGTTACAGAGCTAAAAACTCAAATTTGTGGAATCTGCCCAAGCCCTCTCCATCAAGGGTGTCAAACTCAACTGGAAATGGCGGTCATTAAACCATCCAAAAGGATCCCTGCCACCACATATTGACTTGGAATATCCCCTATGGTCTACTGTATTTTTATTTATTTTGTTATTTCCATCTGGTTTGAAAGTATTGCCTGTGGTGTAGACCTCTGTTCTTCTTCCCTCTTCCTCGAAATAGATGGCAGAAAAATGCTGATAAATTTTGGATCAAAGCACTCTCCCTAAATTGGTTTGCTCAGTCCTGGAGCCCTTATACTGTTGCTTTTAAAGACCTACAGATTGAAGTTTCATTCACCTCCAGGCAGCCAATGTGCATTGTCAAGAAATCTCATTTCTTAAATGATGGGAGTAGATCTTGGGGACATTTATATGTAGCAAATTAAGATTTACATATAAGCATTTAATGTGATTCTCATAAGGATCCATGAGAACTCAGAAAGAGTAAATGTAACCACCCTTTATTTTATAAACATGGGAACCAAAACTCAGAAAAGTCAAGTGACTTGCCAAGGGTCATACAGCCAAAGAGCATCAGAGGTAGGATTTGAACCCATGATTCTGCCTCCAAATCTATCTTTCCTTCCATTTTCCCTTAATGCTTTTCTCTCTAAAGCCCCATCCTAATTCTCCCTGCACTGGGTCTTCCTCTTGGTTTTTGTTGACTCCCTGGTCTTTATTTTAAAGCAAATGAATTATTCCAGAAACATCTTGTGTCCCCACTGGAATGTCCATTGAGCTGAGCTGCCAGGACAAGAAACCTCATTAGCAATTTCTGAAATAGGTTCAATGAGAATGCCCCAAATATATTGCTAATTGAATTGTGGCTAAATCTTTCTTTAAAAAAAAAATAGGAGGGGGCAGCTGGGTAGCTCAGTGGATAGAATGCCAGGCCTAGAGACAGGAGGTCCTGAGTTCAAAATCTGGCCTCAGCCACTTCCTAGCTGTGTGACCCTGGGCAAGTCACTTGATCCCCATTGCCTAGCCCTTACCACTCTTCTGCCTTGGAGCCAATACACAGTATTGATGCCAAGACGGAAGGTAAGGGTTTTAAAAATAAATGAATGAATGAATGAATGAATGAATAAATAAATAAAAATAGGAGCAATGCAGGAGAGGAGTAAATAAGTATAATTTTCTAATAAAGTTATATAATCACCAATTGTTTAGTCCCATTGGTAACAAAAATTCTCTGATTTGGGGCATGCCAATTTGGAGAACGAGAGCTAACACATTGGAGAGTAGCTCTAAAAATGGTACCAAAATGTCAGCCTGAGAGCCAGTGTGACTGATCATAATTACTGTTTAGAAATCTGCTTGGGTCTAGCAACCAATCCATTCCTGAGAGGGAAGGGACAGATTTTGTCATATGGATGAGAATCCTCAAATGGGAGTCAGAGGTCTTGGATTCAAATCCACATATCACCTGTTCTTGGACACACTTTAAGTCCTTTAAAAAATGTTTTACTTTCTTTCTTAGTGACTACTTTTAAACTGAAGGACAAGGGCTAGGCAAACAGAGTTAAGTGACTTGCCCAGGGTTACATAGCTAGGAATGTCTGAAGCTAGATTTGAACCCAGGTTCTCCCAACTCTCAGTCTGGCACTTTATCCTCTATGCCACCTAGCTGCACCCACACTTTAATCCATGAAATATTTATTTTTTCATATGTAAGCAAAGGGAGACAAGATAATGGAGGATCTCGAAAGTTCCTCTAAATAAAATAATCCAGCTTGAAGTCTGTGTCCAAAAACCTCCTACTTCCCTTCTGAGATGCCTTGCCATTGGTTCAGTTATCCACCAAGCTTTTTTTGAGCACTTGCCACGTATTCCAGGAATCATAACCTAAGAGTTGGAAGGGACCTCAGAGACTATCTAGTCCAACCCATAAGACAAGGAAGTCATTTTGTCTGGAATGGAGAGGATTTGCCCTGCCAAATAAAGGACGCCATATTGTATCTGAGTAAATGAATGAAAATGCATTGATTAAGCGCTTAGTGTAGGCAAAGCTCTTGGAATATAAATAGGAAGGGAAAAGAGACTCGTCCCATTGCCATAGGGGGAGACAACATATGTAGGCAATTTCAGCTACAAGTCTATGTTATAAGTATGTGATATATACTTGATATATGATAAGTATATGATATTTACTTGTTACGAGTATATGATTGAGCTCATTGACCAACTTTGAATAGGATGAATTGGAGAACCATAAAGACCTAGAGGTGAAGAGAATCTGAGAAATCCTAAACATGGTGCTGACAGAGACCTGAGAGGCCATCCAGTCTAATCTTCCCATTCAGCACATGAGGAAACTGAGGCCAAGATGGTGATGTGATTATTGGGCTCAATGTGGTCCTAAGGATATGATAGAGTATGACTTCTTGAATAGCATTTCCATTGATAAAACCATATCCATTCCCGAGTTTGAATCATTTCACCCATCTAGGATTCTGGTGGTAAAGACTTTCTTTTCCAAGTTTTCAGTAATTGTGACTGCTGAAGAAGTGGGGACTATAAGCCCTGCAGAGGTAAAACGGATAAAAGCGCCAGGCTTGGAGTCAGCAGGATCTGAGTTCAAATCTGACCTCAGATACTTCCTGGCTGTGACCCTGGGCAAGTCACTTAATCCCGATTGCCTAGCCTTTGCCACATTTCTGTTTTAGAATTGATACCAAGACGGAAAGTAAAGGGTTGCTTTTCTCTGGTGGCTGTGGGGACCATTGCAGCTCTTAGCCAAGGGGAGTAATAGCCTCAAATCCATGCTTTTTAACATTGTTTTGATGGCCATATCCCAGGGGAAAGAGTAGAAAGGAGAAAGATTAGAGGCAGGGAAACCAATTAGGACTCTGGTGCAATTATTCAGACAAGAAGCGACGAGAGCGTGAACTGAGGTGTTAGCCATGTGAGGAGATAAAAGGGAATGGAGATGTTGTGAAAATGGACTTGACGCGACTAAAGCACAGATTGGATATGGATGTGAAGGAGAAGGAAAGCTGGCTCCCCTGTTCAAGGAACCAGGTTGCCTGGAAGGATGGCAGCGCCCCTAACAGAGAGAGGGAAGCCAAGAAATAGGGAGGGTTCAGGGGAAAGATAATAATTGATCTCTGTTTGGGAAGTATTGGAAGAGAGGAAGGGAGAGGAGATACCCACAAGACAGCCCACTGGAAATGGCCAATAGATAATGGATGATATAGACTAGAGCTCAGAAGAGAGACTACAGATGGAAATATAGTCCTGGGAACCATGTGCAAAGCGTTGTCACTGATTCACAGATAGTCAAGAAAACTCTCTGTAAGAAAAATAACTGCTTGATCACATGGATCGATGGGGATGTGATTGGGGGTGTAGACTCAAACGATCACCCAAGTGCAAATATTAATAATAAGGAAATAGGTCTTGATCAATGACACATGTAAAACCCAGTGGAATTCCGTGTCAGATACGGGAGTGGGATGAGGAGAGGGGAGGGAAGGAACATGAGTCTTGGAACCATGGAAAATTATTCTAAATCATCTAATTAAATAAAAGAAAAAAAAGAAAACTCTGTAAAACAGCTAACAAAGGGGCAGCCAAGTGGATGGAGAGCCAAGCCTAGAGAAGGGAAGTCTCAGGTTCAGATTTCACTTCAGACACATCCTAGCTGTGTGACCCTGGGCAAGTCACTTAACCCCCAATAACCAGCCCTTACCATTCTTCTGCCTTGGAACCAATACTTAATATCAATTTTTTTAAAAAACCCTTACCTTCTGTCTTGGAGTCAATACTGTGTATTGGCTCCAAGGCAGAAGTGTAGTAAGGGCTAGGCAATGGGGGTCAAGTGACTTGCCCAGGGTCACACAGCTTAATATCAGTTTTAAGACAGAAGGTAAAGATTTAAATATGTTTTATATATATATAAACTATAAGACTCTTTTACATATGTAATATGTAAATTATTTTAAATATATATTATTATGGTTATATATAATATAATCAATATATAATGTATTACTACTATATAATAAATACACAATATATAATGATTGTATAACAATCAACACATAAAATATATGCTATTAATAATATATGACTATATATGATATAGTTAATTATATATAAAATATAATATATATAAAATACAAGTCATCATCCAGCCTCTACTCTATTCATTGGAAGAAGAGGTAGATGTATCTGCATGCAAAGTGGGACTAAACCTACTGGCATACATTTTGGTTAGGTAAGAAAACGAGATACCAACATGATTTAATTCTTTGTAACACAGTTGTTTTGTCACACACGTGTCATTCGATCCTCCTAACTAAAGATTTCTGGACATTTTGAAGCCAGGAATGACACAGACCCACAAAACTGAAGAGTAATGTCATGGAAACTCCTTTAAGGAGAGATGAGGAAACAGGAAAGAGCTGCAAAGCATCTTGTGATAACTTGGGCAAAAAACTGACTTTATGAATATTAAGGGGATGCAGATTAGCAGATTGATAAATTACATCAAATCAAATTAACCAGCATTTATTAAGCTCCAATTCTATCCGAGAAACGGAGCTAGCTACTGATGATACAAAAAGAAGGGAGGAAGGGAAGGAAAGGAAGGAAGGAAGGAAGGAAGGAAGGAAGGAAGGAAGGAAGGAAGGAAGGAAGGAAGGAAGGAAGGAAGGAAGGAAGGAAGGAAGGAAGGAAGGAAGGAAGGAAGGAAGGAAGGAAGGAAGGAAGGAAGGAAGGAAGGAAGGAAGGAAGAAAGAAAGAAAGAAAGAAAGAAAGAAAGAAAGAAAGAAAGAAAGAAAGAAAGAAAGAAAGAAAGAAAGAAAGAAAGAAAGAAAGAGAAAGAAAGAAACTGTCCTCGTCCTCAAGGAACTCACAGTCTGGGGGTAAACAATCTGTAGATAACGATATAGTAACAAGATTCAGAGAGGTTTAATTAGAGGTAATTTCAGAGGGAAGGCAATGAGCTTAAAGAGGTACAGGCAAAGCTTCTTGCATGAGATGAGACATTAGCTGAGGCTTGAAGAAAGCCAGGAAAATCAGGCGACAGAAATGAGGAAGGAAAGAGTTAAGGCATGGCAGTCAGCCAGAGAAAATGCCTGGAGTCAGAAGATGGGGATAGGGATCATCTTGTCTGTGGAACAGCAAAGCATCCAGAGTCAATGGGTTGCAGAATATATGGAGAGATGTAATAGATAATAAGCCTGGGAAGGTAGGAAAGGACCAGATTATCAAGAGCTTTAAATGTCAAAAAGAATTTTATATTAAGATTTTAAATGGGGATAAATTTAAATTTTTACACTTGGTTTCAAAAAAGGGACATTTAACTATAAGACAAGGTGGCATAGTATAGAGAGGGTTGGGCATGGAGTCAGGAAGACTCATCTTCCCCAGTTCAAATCTAGCCTCAGACACTTACCAGATGTGTGAGCCTGGGCAAGTCTCTTCACCCTGTTTGTCTCAGTTTCCTCATCTGTAAAATGAGCTGGAGAAGGAAATGGCAAGACCACTCCAGCATTTCTTCTGAGAAAACCCCAGTTGGGGTCATGGTGAGTCAGACACAGCTGAAAAGACTGAGCAACAACAACTACAAAATGAGGGAGGCATCAGTAAAGGGCTGTTTCCCATTAAAAAAGATTTGAGGGCTTTAGTGGACCACAAGTTCAATGTGAGTCATAGTGTGATAGATAGGACAACCAGAAAAATTAATGTGATCCTGGACTGTTGTAAGAGAAGAAAAGATTCCAGGAAAAAAGGAGGTGAGAGAGTGATACAGATGTACTCGGTCTTTGTCAGGCAATATCTGGAATACTAGGTTCAGTTTTGGGTGCTGCCTTTTAGGAAGGACATCAATAAGCTAAGAGGCAGTGAAGCATAGGATAGTGAAAGTCAGGAAAACCTGGAATTCAGATCCTACCTCTGACAGACACATCCTAGCTGTGTCTCCCTGGACAAGTCCTTTAACTTCCCAGGGCTCTGGGCTGATGAGGTCAACTTCAGATAGAAAGAGATGCCACGAATCCATACATAAGGATCCCTGTAGACTGCAGAATGATTTCGTTTGAAAATGAAATATTATTTCTGTCTTATTGTATTTTTATAGATTTTGTTAAGTACTTCCCAGTTCCATTTTAATCTCATTCAGTCACACTCAGGAGGGTTATGAGCTGCATGTTTTGACACCTCTGCTCTAGGCAACTCTCTAAGGTTATAATTTGCAGAGAAGGTGGCAATCTGCATTGATAGAGTGAGTTTCTCACCTGGAAGTTCCCTCCACCATGGAAATCTCAGGTATGGTCGCTGTCCTTTTGACCAATGACAGAGGATTCAGCAGAAGACATCCAGGATGGTGAAGGGATTTGAATCCAGCTTGAAAAAATGGAGAGGGCTTCTCCTGGAGAAGAGAAGAGTCTTTAAGTACCAGAAAACCCATCAGGTGGAAGAGGGAGTCGATTTACTGGGTTTGGCTCCAGAGGGCAGAACTAGAAGTAATGGGCTCAAGTCACAAGGGAGCTCACTGAAGCTTGATGGAGCCATTAGAGCTATCCAAACTGAAATGGACAACCTTAGGAGGGAAGGGATTATTCTGTCGTGGAGATCTGTAGTGTACTGTGAAGCATTAATTAAGCACCAGGGGTGTATGGGGCATTTGGGGAAATCTAGCACCTCTGGCGTGAGGGCTACTCATCCATCCTTGGTGTCCACCTGGCCACAACTCTCACCACCGTGGCTCTTCTTTTTTTAGTCTTTCTGATGCCTTTTGTTTTTAGATTCTAGCCATTTCTGGAGCCTTCACTTGTAACAAATAACAAGAGTTAAGCCAAAGAATCTAGGGCACAGAGAGCCATCCCACCCAGAGATCACTGTCTGAAAGCTTTGGACTCATTCCCCATCCAGGGTATCTACTGCCCCCATTCCAATGAAAGCAAGAAAAGAGGTGGGCTAAGCTTTATCCAGCCAGGACAAATGCCCATCAGCCAGAGGCTTAGGAGAAGTATACAGCACCTCAAACACTTCGTAAAATGTTTAGAGAATGGCTAGCATGGCTTACTATTTCTACCAGGCTCCTCAGGTTGAAAAACACATGGAGAACAATCCCAAGTCTGTGACTGAGTGGGCAGCAGGGTAGCAGGGAGGGGTTGGAGAGCAGTTTTCTTTGGGGTTTTTAAAAGCTGGGCACGTTCCCAGGTCTTAAAATCCTTTTGATTGTGAATTGGCCGCTGCCAAAGTTGGTGTGTTACAGATGGCAGTAACACTGAGTTAATTTACTGCCTGTTTTCTCTAAAGTAATGGTCTATTATTCTATTATTTCTTAGAGGACCTTGGATTTGGCTTTGGGAGGAGGTGGGGAGGGAGAGAAATGAAAGACAGGGAAGATGTCTTCATGATTAGGGCAAGAGCGCTTGGATACCTGGATTGCATGTCTTACATATCTTACATCTTATGAGCCTAACCTAGAGCTACTAGCATTGCTAATGGGGAAATACATTACTCCAAACAGGGCTCTTTTGTCAGCAGGACACTAAATCAAGCAAGAGTAAGTGGCTTCTTTTCAAATTGCTCCTAACGTAGGATGTGAGAGGAAGGAAGAATTTGTTGGAGCAGAAAAGAGCCTTTCTATTGTGAAGGCTTTCTTCAACTTGGCAGCAGAGTGTGGTATAAAGGCAAGAATAATGGAGTTGGAATCCAAGGATCTGGGTTCAAATCCTGGATATGATATTTACAAGGTCTGTGCAAGCTCAGGCCATTTGATTAACCTGGCTTGGCCTCAGTTTCCCCATCTGTGAAATGAGACATTAATACTAAATGGCTTTAGATATCCCTTCTCACTTTAAATACCTGGAGGGAATGACTTCTTTGGGATTGTGGCTTGTGGTCAAGAACCTCAAAATCATTCTCTGGAACTCATTTCATGGCATTGTCTCCTCAGTCCCTACTCACTCTTGTTCCCATCTTCTCATTTTAGTGAAACTGTGGCCCCATGGCAATGACACTATTCTCAGCCTCATTCGGGAACCCAGTTTTAGGAGAGCAGACCAACAGTGCTCATTGGCAGTTTTTCATTGGCATGGGAATGTAGGAGGGAAGGCACTTGATCTAATTAACCTAACAAGAATGTGGGTTTTGAACCCAGGGCCTCTACTTACCCCTCTGTATTCTTGACCTCTTGGCCTCCTTGTCTCTGCCTGTTACAACATCATGGTGATGATGATGATGATGATTGTGGTGGTGGTGGTGATGATGATGATGATATTGATGATGATGATGATGATTGTGGTCATGGTGATGATGATGATGGTGGTGGTGGTGATAATTTCTACTGTTCAATCATTCAGTCATGTCCAACTCTTCCTGACCCCATTGACCATACTATCCATGAGGTTTTCTTGGAAAGGTCATCTAGTGGCTCTCCATTTCTTTCTCCCCTAGCAAACAGATATTAAATGACTTGCCCAGGGTCACACAATTAGTATCTGAGGACAGATTTGAACTCAGATCTTCCTGACTCTGGTTCTGATCCTTCACCCACTGAACCACTTAGCTGCTTCCTAATAATAATGTTAATATTCAGCTTTCACATAGTGCTTAAAGTTCAAAAAGCTCTTCCATGAATTAATTATTTCATTTGAATCCCACAGAAACTCTGTGAAGTTAAGGGCTAGCTCTTGGCACATGATAACCATATAGTAAGTGCTAGTTGACTGACTACAATTATTACCCCCATTTGATTGATGAGAAAACTGAGGCTTAGATAGGGTGATAACAACTTGGTCCAGTTGGGGACAGCTAGGTGGCTCAGTGTATTGAGAGCCCAGCCCAGAAACAGAAAGTCCTGGGTTCAAATATGGTCTCAAAAACTTTTTAACCATGGACAAATCACTTAACCGTCACTCTTCTGCCTTGGAACAAATACAGTATTATTTCAAAAACAGAAGATAAAGGATGAAATAAAAATAACTTGGTTTACTTGTCTTTCTTCTTCCAGCCAAGGCCAAGTCCAAGTGTGGACTGACCTTCTTCCCCTGTGCGAGTGGCATCCACTGTATCATAGGACGCTTCAGATGCAATGGATTCGAGGACTGTCCAGATGGCAGCGATGAAGAAAACTGCAGTAAGTGTCTTTGCACCCAAAGTTACATGAATACTTGGGCCATCCCTCCAGTCCCATCTTAATTTGTTCACAGGCTGATTCATGTACCCTCACCCCTGACCCACATTTTGTCTTAAGGGCTAATAATACCATTTACATAGTGCTTAAAGACCTGCCAAAAACTTTACAAATATCTTATAGGATACTCACAATAACCCTAGAAGGATATATATTATTATCCCCATTTTACAGATGAAGGAACTGAGTCAAATGGAAGTTAAGTGACCAGCCCAGGGTCATATAGCTGATAAGTATCTGAGGCTGGATTTGAATTCTTGTCTTCCTCACTTTATGTCCAGGGTTCTATCTACTGCATATTCACTTCTCTTCTCCTTTCCCCCTTTTTATCTCTCCTTTTATTCAATATCTATATCAGAGGGGTAGCTAGGTAGCACAATAGATAAAGACCCAGGCCTGGAGTTGGAAGGACCTGGGTTCAAATCAGCCCTCAGATACTTCCTAGCTGTGTGACCCTGAGTAAGTCACTTAATCCTGTTGGCCTCAGTTTCCTCATCTGGAAAATAAGCTGGAGAAGAAAATGGCAAATCACTCCAATATCTTTGCCAAGAAAAACCCCAATGAGGTCACAAAGACTCGCTCATGACTGAAACAATTGAATGGCAAGAATATAATCCAAAGATGTACTATTGTAAGGGTAAAATTAGGGGTTATTGACTGAATATATTATACTAGTGATCACCAGGGATTAATTCAATCCCAATAAAATGCTCAAGTCAGTTTGGAATTTTTATGGTCGTTTAATTACAATAAAGGGAAGAAATTAAGAAGAAGAAAGAGAGAAAAGGGTACACTTTTACACTATACTGTGTTACACTTAGCATGTGAAGCAGGATTCCAACTTGGCTCTCCGTGACTCTTAAGTCCAGTGTTCTATCCACTGTCTTTCTGCTGCCATATTGTCTGCTAGTTCCTTTCCTGAATTTGCCCAACATGCCTGATTATTATAATATTATATGTGTGTGTGTGTGTGTGTATATATATGTGTGTGTGTGTGTGTGTGTGTATACTTATTCCTTTTCCTTTCCCATTCCCTCCCTCCTCCTCCATATCCATTCAGTTGCCAAACCTTGCCAGTTCTGCCTCTGTTCCACCCTTCACATCCATTCCCTTCTCTCCTGTCCCACCCTGAGTCGGGTCCTTGTTTCCTATCTCCTGGCTCATTACCACTGATGCTCTCTTGCTATCCCTGCCTACACTCCATCCTCGGCACAGATACTAAACTACTCTTCCTACCATAGTCTGGCCAGGTCCTTCCCTTACTCAACCATCAAAGATAAAATCCAAAAGTCTTAGTCTTGGCATTTAAGATCCTTTATAAATCTGTCTTTCCAGCCTCGCTCATGTCATTGACCCTTCAAACTCTATTTTCCCTCCAAATGGGTCTCCCAGCTAGTCTCTAAACTCAGCGTTTCCCCTCCCACCTCAAAGTTTTTGCCTCTCTCTCCCCCTGCCTGGATTGGCTGAACCCCCTCCTCATTTCCTCTCTCAGTCCTTCTCTTTCTTCAGGGTGTAAGAATTAAATAATATTTCTACCCAGATATATATTTTATAAAGTTTATTGGATGGGTAAACCAGCGTTCCTAAGTAACCTGACCACGTGGTGCCTAGCCTGCCAATCTCTTTCCTCTTTCCCCCCTCACCTGCCTGCTCTGTTCTCTTCTGGCTTCCACCCCATTCTCTCTCGATTCTCCCCCTCAGAAGCTCACAGCCAGACCGACACAAAAGCTGGCCCAACTGTGCTATCTCAGGAATGTTTGATGGACAGGCTACTCAGGAGGGGGAGGGGATAAAACTTCCTTGACACAAGGACTTCCCTTACCCTCCTTCCTTGCCCTGATTAAAAGTGTGGCCGACCCCTCCCCAGATTTCCCATCAGCCTCTGCCCGGCTCTGTACCTTGGGCCACCATTACTCTCTACCTGGTATGTTGCTCATCTGTCCGTCCCTGCTCCTCCCTGACATTCGAGTCAAATTTCCTTAAGAGCAGTAACGGTCACCTTTCATCTGAGTCATCTCAGCCTGGGCCCTGCAGATAAGCAGACAAGGCAGTAGCGTGCTTACTAAGTGATTTTCCTAAAGATTTTCTTACAGGTCCCATCATATCCCTCCCATTCTCAATCCACTCCGAGGGCTCCCAGTTACTCCAGAATCAAATGCTTGCCCTGGGCCCTCCCCACCTTTCTAGTCCTCATATACCTTCTAACCACTTCTCCCTCAACCCCCCCCATTTTCTGTCCCATTTAGTGACACAGCCCCTCCGTGTCTCCGCTCTGGGCACTTTCTCTGGCTGTCCCCCCTGCGGGCATGCTCTCCCTCCTCGTCCCTACCTCCAGGCTTCCCTGGCTTCCTTCAAGTCCCAACTAACATCTCACCTTCCAAGGAATCCCTTCCCAATCCCTCGTAATTCTCATTCCTTATTTCCTATTTATTCTGTATATTGATTGTTTGTACATACTGCTTCTTTCCTCCTCGTTAAATCGTAAGCTCCTTGAGGGCAGGGACTGTCTTTTGCCTTTCTTTATATCCATAGCCCTAAATACGATATTTGACGCATAGTAGGTGCTTAATAAATGCTATCCACTAACTGGCTGACTATGTACCAGGAACCGTGTAGAATACGGG
The DNA here is from genome assembly GCF_027887165.1 of Monodelphis domestica. Taxonomy (NCBI): domain Eukaryota; kingdom Metazoa; phylum Chordata; class Mammalia; order Didelphimorphia; family Didelphidae; genus Monodelphis; species Monodelphis domestica. The sequence goes on along the minus strand of NC_077232.1, from coordinate 39,846,625 downwards.
GGGGGGGGGGATACAAGTGAAAAAGAAAGACAGTCCCTGCTCTCAAGAAACCAACACTGTAAGGAGGGAAGACAACACACAGAGGGAGTAGCATGGGGACAAAGGTGCTCCACATTGGCATGGTGATAAAGTCCAGAGAATTAAATCATGGAGGTTATTAAAAACATTAGCTGGATGGACAGATGAAGGAATAAATGAATGAATGAATGAATGAATGAATGAACGAACCAAGGTAACAAATAGATGAATGAACCAGGGTAGCAAATGAATGAATGATAGTGTTTGTTTCTGCAGGTTCCATATGCAGAATGCCCTCATTTTACAAGAAAAGAAATCTTCACATGTGTTCTTCTGACTCTTAAAATTCAGCTTAAGCTCAGCATTTCTTTTCAAGTACCGCCGTGTTTGCATATCACTCAGCCCCTTGAAGCATCCTCTCCCTTATCTCTTCCTTTTCTGAAACACTCACTCTTCTTCCCAGATCGCAGGCAGACATTGTCCCCGACTGGCCTGTTGCCTCATCTCTAGTCAGAAACATTTGGGGCCCCCTTAAAATCTCCTCATATTGAGGATGTTGGATCTTGCAAAGAAGCAGGACCTTGGGCTGATCTGGGTGGGTGGCATTGATAGGAAGTTAAGTCAGAGTGTCCGAGGGCTGATTATCTTCTTTTTTCTAATTGGGTTCAGAAAAGCAGCTGAATACACAAAGTTGTCTCTTACCTGACTCTTTGCCCATCTCCTGAGAATTCAGTCTTCGTTTGTAATTAGTGAGATGCCAGGATCTGGGCATCATCAGCAGTGGATTGCCCAGAATGATTTCAGAGACCTCTTCCAATTTGGAAATGTTCTCTTTCCAGGCATCAAGACAGCAGTGGCTAGAATAGTGGAATTGGGGTCAGGAAGATCTGAGTTAGACTCCAACTAGCCGTGTGACCCTGAGTCAGTCACTTAACCTATTTGTCTCAGTTTCCTCATCTGTAAAATGAGGATTATAACATCGCCTCTCTCACAGAGATGTTGTGAGGACCAAATGACAATTAACTTACATAAAACATTTTGCAAATGTTGAGGCAGTACATAAGTGCTAGATATTGTCATTATACCCATTTCACAGATGCAAGAACTAAAACTAAGGTGAAATTATTTGCCTATGAGCTCATAGCCAAAAAGTACCTGCAGTGAAATTTTAACCAGATCTCCTCTCCTGACTCTTAAATATGGAAGCCCATCTACTATGCCAAGCTGACTTCACTAAGTAGTAAGGATGTCAGTTCTGGAACAAGGGCACCTTGGCACTGAGAAACAAAACCAGTCAGGCTCTTGGTAGCAGGCTCTGTGCACTGGGAAGTGGGAGCTCAAGGCTTGAAGAGGCTGGAATTTTCTCTGTTGAAGGTCAGGACAACAGCAATATTTTATGACAAAGAGAAGTGTGATCATTGCGGGGCTATGGCTCTGCCTAACTGAACAGAGCCTGCCTCACCTTTCTGTTCTCAGATCAGTGATCTTTCTCGTGTTCACACATTAGGAGAAAGATCTGGGGCAGCTAGGTGGCTCAGGGGATTTAGCCAGGGCTAGAGGCGGGAGATGCTGGGTTTAAATCTGGCCTCAGATACTTCCTAGCTGTGTGACCCTGGGCAAGTCATTTCACCCTGTTGGCCTCAGTTTCCTCAGCTGTAAAATGAGCTAGAGAAGGAAATGGCCAACCACCTCAGTATCTTTTCCAGGAAAGCCCCAAAATAGGGTCACAGAGAGTCAGACATAACTGAAAGACAACAAAAGCAATAAATATTTGTTGAGTTTATTTGGTATTCTTCACCTTTCTTAAATGTCACATCCGTGGCACTTTGTTTCCTGAGGGACAGGGGATGGAGCAAGAAAACCGCTGGGGAATGAAATTAGAGAAGGAATTGAAAGGGCGATTGAGAGTGGAAAGCATCATGTTACCCAGGAATAGATGGGGATTGTGGGTACTAGAGATGAGAAATCTATAATTAATGGGCTTTGACAATAGCCCTGCAAGGAGGAGACTCCGCAGATTTTAAATGTCTTCGAGTAGAACATTTCCAAGGAATTGCTCCATTTCCTGTATGCTTGTCTTGAAGCTTTTTACAGGTCTACAAGCGTTCTGTTTTCCCAATTATAATGAGCCCTTGTTCCTTTCCCTTAATTGTGATTGGAATTGGTACTAGCAGTGTGCTTAGTTGCCAAGCTTTTTCTTTGCCGGCTTTGCAGACCCATTGGCTTTCTCCATTCTCCTCCTCCCCAGCATACCTTGAAAAGGCACTTGGTAGAAATCTCTGTATCAAGTGGGAGCCAAAGAATGTTCTTTTTTAAATGTTTACCTTATGGATTCCAAGGCAGAAGAGCGCTAAGGGCTAGAAAATGGGGATGAAATGACTTGCCCAGGGTCACACAGCTAGGAAGTGCCCGAAGCCAGATTTGAACCCAGGATGTCCCATCTCTAGACCACGCTCTCAATCTACTGAGCCTTCTTGCTGCCCCTGAACTAAAGAACTTTTTAAGATCCAAGAGTTTTGTAGATGAATCCAGGAATATAGGCGCTGCCCCTTTTGTCCAATTAAGGCTGATGGATACTCTGAGATTACTATCTGCCAGTGAACTCATTGGTGGATGTCTCTTCTGGGCCAACTTGCAACCCATGTACAACTCGATCCTGTGTGATTCTTGCCCACATTCTTCCATGAGCCTAACTTAGGAAACCCAACCTAGAAAGAAAAAAACTATACCGGACGCCTTTCTCTGGGTATTTTTTTTTAAATAGGTTTTTGGTTTTGTTTTGTTTTTTACCAACAAAACTAGGTTCCAAGATAACCCCGAAGGATTCATGATGGAAAAAAAACCCATCCATTCTCTACAGCCAAAGAAGGAGCCGTTGGGATCTGTAGATCAAAGCAGACCTTCCTTCACGTTCTTTCCTTAATGAGATTTTTATTGTTTAGCTGATCTGTGTCTTTGGTCACGGCATCTGGAATATGGAAATACGTGTTGCATGAAAGCACCGCGAGAACCTCTCTCGGACTATTTAGCGCCCTGGGGTGGTCAGAAGAGGCGGGAGGGAGAGAATCGGGATCACAGAGCATCAGAAAACAATTGTCACAAAGCGTTTCCACGTGCAACTGAAAAATAAAATTTAACAAAATAGGTTTTATTGATATCTTTTGGCTTTTTTACGGCCAGTGTCTTCTCAAGCTCATAATCACAGGCATCAGCTTGTTTTTCAGCAGAATGGAGGGGAAAGAGAAGGCGATTATGAAGGAGAACTTGATCCAAATCCCGTCCCTCCAGTTCTGAACTTGACCCTGGGCAAGGTCCGCAGAGGCTCAGTTTTCTCCTCTTAAAATGGTAGAATGATATTTGTGCTAAACATCTTACAGGGTTGCTGGGAGGAAAGCATTTTGCAAACTCTAGAAGTACCAGAAATATGTTACTATTGCTGTTGTCGATGGCTTGTTGTTTAGTCCTTTTAGTCCTTTCCACCCCTCCTTGACTTGACCCCATTTGGGGTGTTCTTGGCAGAGATACTGGAGTGGTTTGCCATTTTCTTCTCAAGCTCATTTGGATGGGAAAACTGAAGCCAACAAGGTTAAGTGACTTGTCTAGGATCACATAGCTGGTTTGCCATTTTCTTCTCAAGCTCATTTGGATGGGAAAACTGAAGCCAACAGGATTAAGTGACTTGTCCAGGATCACATAGCTGGTTTGCCATTTGCTTCTCCAGCTCATTTCACAGATGAGGAAACTGAGGCCAACAAGGTTAAGTGACTTGCCCAGGGTCACACAGTTAGTGTACCATTTCCTTCTCCAGCACATTGCACAGATGAAGAAACTGAGGCCAACAAGGTTAAGTGACTTGCCCAGGGTCACACAGCTAGTTTACCATTTCCTTTTCTAGCTCATTTCACAGATGAGGAAACTGAGGCCAATAGAATTGTTATACAGCTAGGAAGTTTCGAAGGACAGATTTGAGTCTTCCTGACTTCAAACATGGCACTCCTTCCTCTGTGCCATTTAGCTGCCCTGGTTGTTTAGTAATTGTCATAATTCTATATTATAATATATTATAAGGATGCTCAGAGGATCTCCTAAGGTATATAGGGCTAATTGACCCTCTACCAGGTGGCCCCAGACTACTATATATTTTAGATGGCAAATAGTTGTGTTTTTAAACCTTTCCTTCCATCTTAGAATCCACACTAAATATCATTTCCAAGACAGAAAAGTGATAAGGGCTAGGCAATGGGGGTGAAGTGACTTGCCCAGGGTCACACAGCTAGGAAGTGTCTGAGTCCAGATTTGAATCCAGGACCTCCCCATCTCGAGGCCTGGCTCTCAATCCACTGAGCCATTTAGCTGTCCCAGTTAATAGCTTTTTATAGTTTTTGTTGTTTTTCCCTTTCCTGCCGTAGCTGCCTCTCTTCACTCTTCTCATTTGCTGCTCCGAGTCTTCCTGGGATGCTGGTAACTAAGTAATAGAATTGTGTGTAAGGAAGAGCTGACAAGTGAGGAGCAGAGGGTTAAATGCTTCCATTTTAGTGTGGGATTTCAGGGCATCTACGCTGGCTGTTCTGAGGCTTTTCAGCCATGTTCCAAATCAGGGAGGCTGCCAGATCGCCAAATTCACTTATTTGCTTTGCATCTGCTCTTGTCTCTTTTTATTGTACTTGGATGATTTCTCCCCAAGAGATAAGGAAAGATCTGTGAACGCTTGTCCGTTCTATGAGCCAATCTTGTGTGCTCCTAGACTAATGACTTAGACAGGAATCTCAAAAGTCTTCATGCACTCTTAAGCTTTAAATTTTTCAGTTGTTTTTCAGCTGCATCCAACTCTTCATGACTCCCTTTGGGGTTTTTTTGGCAAAGATACTGGAGTGGTTTGCCATTTCCTTAAACAGCTCATTTTATAGATGAGGAAACTGAGGCAAAGAGGGTTAAGTGTCTTGTCCAGAGTCACACAGCTAGTTTACCATTTCCTTCTCTGACTCATTTCACAGATGAGGAAACTGAGGCCAACAAAGTTAAGTGACTTGCCCAGGGTCACACAGCTAGTTTACCATTTCCTTCTCTGGCTCACTTCACAGATGAAGAAACTGAGGCAAACAGGGTTAAGTGACTTGCCCAGGGTCACACAGCTAATTTACCATTCCCTTCTCTTGACTCATTTCACAGATGAGGAAACTGAGGCCAACAAAGTTAAGTGACTTGCCCAGGGTCACACAGCTAGTTTACCATTTCCTTCTCTGGCTCACTTCACAGATGAAGAAACTGAGGCAAACAGGGTTAAGTGACTTGTCCAAGGTCACTTAGCTAGTAAGTGTCTGAAGCTGGATTTAAACTCTGGAAGGTGAATCTTCCTGACTCCAAGACCAGTTTTCTATCCAATGCACTGCCTAGCTGTCTCATTCTTAAGCTTAAAGCTAAGACTACTCCAAGGCTTTTGAGACACCCTTCAAGGCCTGCAAAACATCTGACAGATTATCTCAGTGAGTCCTCAGAAACTGCCCTCTTAGCCTCTGACACCCAGTTGTGAGGTGGCAATCAAGCCACCATTTCTCCTGTTACATAGATATGACCTAATAGAAGTTTCCATAGAAAAGATTCAGAGGGATAAGAGGTAGGATATAAGACTAAAATCACAGAGTATCAATATTGGGGGTAACTTAGAACACAGAATAATAGAGCTAGAAGGGTCCTTTGAATATAAAATATCAGTTTTAGAAAGGATATTAGAACAAAGCAGGTGTGGGGGCAGCTTAGGGGGTCACCAGGCATAAAATCAGTAAGACTTATCTTCATAGGTTCAAATCTAGCCTCAGATATTTACTAGCTGTGTGACCCTGGGCAAGTCATTTAATCCTATTGGCTTTAGTTTCCTCAGCTATGAAAGGAATTAGAGAAGGACACAGCAAACCACTCCAGTATCTTTGCCAAGAAAACCCCAAATGGGATCGTGAAGAATCAGACATGAGTGAATAACAAAAACAACAACAACAAATGTTTAACTCTGGGGGCAGCTAGGTGGTTTCAAAGATAAAGAGCCAGACCTGGAGACAAGAGGTTCTGGGTTCAGATCTGACTGCAGATACTTTCTAGCTGTGTGACCTTGGACAAGTCACTTAATCCCAGTTGTCTAGCCCTTACCATTCTTCCACCTTGGAAATGATTCTTAGTATCATTTCTACAACAGAAGGGAAGGGTTTAAAAAAAAAGAGAGAGAAAGAATAGTGTCAGAGTTAGAAGGACCATTAGAACATAGATGACTCAACAGCTACCTAGTCATGTTAGGAGCAAGGGTATAAAATAATAGTAGTAACAAGGAGTAAACATCCTTCTACTTTAAAAGCTCTGTGGGGTTTCATTGGGGTGAGCACAGAATATAGAATATTCAAAACAGACAAGACATTGGAAGATAGACTGACAGGTATAGAAAGGACCTTAGAATACAGAATGTCAGATCAGCCAACTATCTTGGAATATATAAAATAGAATATTGAGGTAAAATGGACCTTAGAACACTAAATATCAGAGCTAGAAGGTATCTTAGAATACAAGAATGAAAGAATGTCAAGAGGGACCTTAAAACACAGAATGTCAAAGTTAGAAGAAGCCTTAGAGAACAAAATGTCAGATATGAAAGAGGTTTGAGAATGTGGAACATAAAATATCAGCTGAAAGGAACCTTAGAACAGGATATCTAAACTGGAAAAAGTCCTTAGAATGTAGAAAATAGAACACTCTAATGCAAATATTATCAACATAGTAATGGGTTCAAATCAAGAAAACATGTAATGCCCAGTGGATTTACGCGTCGACTATGGGGGGTGGGGGGAAGGAAAAGAAAATGATCTATGTCTTTAATGAATAATGCTTGGAAATGATCAAATAAAATATATTAAAAAAAGAATGTAGAAAATAGAACTGTTAGAGGTGGAAGGAACCTTAGAACATAGGATATCTAAACTGGAAAAAGTCCTTAGAATGTAGAAAATAGAACTGTTAGAGGTAGAAAGAACCTTAGAACATAGGATATCTAAACTGGAAAAAGTCCTTAGAATGTAGAAAATAGAACTGTTAGAGGTGGAAGGAACCTTAGAACATAGGATATCTAAACTGGAAAAAGTCCTTAGAATGTAGAAAATAGAACTGTTAGAGGTAGAAAGAACCTTAGAACATAGGATATCTAAACTGGAAAAAGTCCTTAGAATGTAGAAAATAGAACTGTTAGAGGTGGAAGGAACCTTAGAACATAGGATATCTAAACTGGAAAAAGTCCTTAGAATGTAGAAAATACAATTGTTAGAGGTGGAAGGAACCTTAGAACATAGGATATCTAAACTGGAAAAAGCCTTTAGAATGTAGAAAATAGGATTGTTAGAGGTGGAAGGAACCTTAGAACATAGGATATCTAAACTGGAAAAAGTCCTTAGAATGTAGAAAATACAATTGTTAGAGGTGGAAGGAACCTTAGAACATAGGCTATCTAAACTGGAAAAAGTCCTTAGAATGTAGAAAATAGGATTGTTAGAGGTGGAAGGAACCTTAGAACATAGGATATCTAAACTGGAAAAAGTCCTTAGAATGTAGAAAATAGGATTGTTAGAGGTGGAAGGAACCTTAGAACATAGGATATCTAAACTGGGAAAAGTCCTTAGAATGTAGAAAATAGAACTGTTAGAGGGGGAAGGAACCTTAGAACAGGATATCTAAACTGGAAAAAGTCCTTAGAATGTAGAAAATAGAACTGTTAGAGGGGGAAGGAACCTTAGAACAGGATATCTAAACTGGAAAAAGTCCTTAGAATGTAGAAAATACAATTGTTAGAGGTGGAAGGAACCTTAGAACATAGAATTCTATTGAAACTGGAAAGTGCCTTAGAATATAGAATATTAGTGTCAGAAGGACTCTCAGAATCTGGAATGCCAGAACTGGAAAATGCCTTAGACTGTGAAATATAATTGTTAGAAGTGGCCCAAGAAAACAGACTATCAGAGGCAGAAAGAGCTTTGGAACATAGAATGTTAATATCAGGAGAGAGCTTAGAACATTAGTATTAGGAGAGCATAGAGCATTGGTATTGGGAGAGACCTTCGAGCACAGAATGTCAGAGCAGAAAAGGCCTTTAGAAAATGGAACATAGAATTTCAGAGCTAGAAGGCACTCTAGAACTAAGAATCAGAAGGTCTTTCAGAATCTGGAGCACAGAATATTAAAAGTTGGGACAAATTTCAAGAGCTGGAAGCATCCTTAGAACATCAAATGTCAGAACTAGACTTTCAGAAAATGGAAGTCAGGACCCATTTCTACTGTATTAGATGCTCCTGGTAACTCATCTTCTTTTCCCATTGCAGCTGCAAATCCCCTACTATGCTCCACAGCCCGCTTCCACTGCAAAAATGGACTGTGCATCGACAAGAGCTTTGTGTGCGATGGGGAGAACAACTGTCAGGACAACAGCGATGAGGAGAGCTGTGAGAACCCTCAAGGTAGTGACTGTGCCTGTGTGGGTGTGGAGGTGACAAAGCCAGGTTGGCAATGTCTCTCCTGAACCATCTTGATGGATTTCTGTCATTCTCAGAAACTAGGGAGAAGCTTTCTGTTTTCAGGAAGCTCTGGAAACATGATGCAAGCAGGAAAAAAATGTCATTATAAATGTTTAAGATAGATGAGCTAAAGAAAATGCTGGTCATTGGCCACCTTGGAGGCAAAGGTATGAAATAATGGCGGTAACAAGCTGTAAATATTCTTCAGCTTCAAGAGCTCGGGGCTTTCATTAGGGAGATCTGTCTTCATCCAGATTGTGCCTTCTGGGCTCCCAGCATTTCATGAATTTAAGCGACCAGAAAGGAAGCCATCACCTCCATGATCAGCGTCTCTAAGCTTTAGATCAGGCTGATCCTTGGATGAAGGTAGAAAGTCCAACACTGACCCCATATTCCGCCTCCAAAGTGGAATCCTAAAAGGCCGTCTTGTGTGTAGATTTAGAGAGCTCACTGTGTAGTCACTCTCTTAAATGGCCAATGGAGGGTCCATTTCAAGAGAAGGGTGGTGGTAAATTCCCTTCACCAGAACAGAGATCCCAGAGCAGCTTCTCCTAGAGACATAGTGGCAAAGAAGAGAGCCAGCTAGCATCCCACCATGGAAATGGAATGGTTTTTTGTTCTAGAAATACTTGCTTCTGTCTGGTTGTCTTTGCTTAATGGATTAAAAATTGGAAATGCTTTATTTCCCTCTACAATACTTCCCAGTCCTTGAAAACACATTTTTCTTCTCTGTGGACTGGAGAAAGGAAGGTTTTATTTAACATTATTTTGATGGGGGTGGAGAAAACTGGACCCAAGACAATTAATATGGCGCTCTGAAGTCCTTGTGCTAATTTCATCAGGGTAAAATCCATATCTCAGCCTTTGAAGCATCCACTTTATACTGCTCTCCCCTCTCATTCTGTCATGCTCGATTCTGAGTTGTTTTCTTCCTTAGCCTTTAAGATTAATGACAGCCATTTAAGAATAGGGGCCGGGGGAATCCTGAGAGCCAGCGATTATTGTATCTTTCCTGGCCATATGGAATGGCTAAGAGGATCAAGGAGCCCAGGAGTGGAATATTATTTTAATTGTGGCTTTGTTGGTTGAAAATATAACCTGTCAAGCAGACAATTCCAAAAGCAGTGATTCAGAAACGGCATGTTCGTGGCTGCTTGGTTGTCCAAGACACTCAAGAGGGACCCGTTGGGAGTTGGAGGCTGCTGGCCAATGGGGCTCTCACTCCTGTTGAGTTTGGGGGAGCACCTGATCGGTTTGCAGTCATGGGAAGATGTAGGTTCTTCTTACGGGCTCCACTGATGCTTCCCTTGAAACCCTGAGCTGAGGCATTCCATTCTGTTCAGCCCCTCAAGGATACTCCCAGAACTTGTTGCTTCTGCTGCAGGAAAGGTGGGAGCAAATGGCTAGTGAAAGGGGCTTCTGGGAGAAAAGAAATCCAGTGGGTCAGAAGCAACCCCTGAGGTGGAAGAGAAGGAGGTCTGAGTTCTTTGCCCAACTGCACCTTTCAACCATGGCAGAGTCCAGAGGGATTCCCCCTCTTCTTCTTTGTGGGGCTCAGGTTTTCTGTCAATAAATATGGATAACAGATATCCCTTCTCCATTCCCCCATAGCAGCAGCAGCACTACACACAAGAACAAAGGCTCATTGTAGGGGTCGTGGAGGCAGGATGAGTGACAGTAGGCCAAGTATGGGATCCCTTTCAACTCAATAGCCAGTAGCTGTGTGACCCTGGGCAAGTCATTCACTTAACCTCCATTTCCTAGCCCTTAGTGCTATTCTGCCTTGAAACTAATATGTAGTAATGATTCTAGGTTAGAAGGTAATGACTGTAAAAATGAATGAATGAATGAATGAATGAATGACTGAATGACTGAATGAATGAATAAATAGTGGCCAGTACATTAAGGTTTTCAAAGCCTGTTACATATATCATTTTTATCCCCATTTTACAGATAAGGAAATTGAGTCAGAGATGAAGTAACTCGTCCAGGGTCACACAGCTAGTTAGTATCTGCATCTGGATTTGAACTCGAGTCTTCCTGACTCCAAGTCCAGCACTTTATCTACTAGGCTACCTAGCTATCATTAATCTATGATCTTAAGTATGTTTATATAGCACCTTCCTAGTTTGTAAAATATTTTACTAATGATCATAGCCAAGATTTATTTATATAGCACCTTAAGGCTTATAAGGCATTTCATAAATAACCCATTTGATCCTTATAACAACCCTTGCAGATGAGTAAATTAAGAGAGGTGAAATGACTTGCCCAGGGTCACACAGCTCATGAGTGTGTCTGAGGCTGGATTTGAACTCAGATCCTCCTGACTCCAGTCTTTACCTACTGTGTCACCTCACTCCACCTAGCTACACATTTGGGCATATTTGCTAATCTGTATGGAAGAGGTAGTTTAGAATCACGGGAGAAATGCCAGACCTGATGCCAGGATACCCCAGGGTTCAAATCTTCCCACTGAGCTGCGAGATCAATCATCAGTCTGTCAATCTCTATATCTCAGTTTCCTCTCCTATAAAATGGGGATAATAATACCTACAGAGCCTCCCTCACAAGGCTCTTTTGAAGAGGTCAGAGTGATGTGTGCAAAGCATTTTGCAAACCTTAAAACTCCCCACAAATGCACAAAGAATGCCAGGTTTGAGAGTCTGAAGACCCCAGTTTCCATTTCTGCCTCTACTGCCTACTACTGATGGGACTTTAGGGAAGGTCACCTTATCTCTTCCTCACCTATAAAATGAGAGGCTTGAACTCAGCCTCAGAAGCTCCTTCTAGCCTTAGGATCACGAGGGACCTCAGCAGCCATTGTCCAACTCTTCCATTTGATAGATGAGGAAACTGAGGCCTTGGGAGGTGAAGATGAGGGTCATGTGTCTCTGTTCCTGTTAGGCAAGGTTGTATGCCATCACTGTTGCCCTACAGTGCCTAGATGAATTCCAAAAGAGGGATCATGACTCGCCATGAAGGTCAAGGGTTTTCGGGTTTGGTTTGAGTTGGGGTTTTTTGGTGCTGCCATCTTTTCTGGGGTTTATTTTACTGCTGTCAGATCAGTGTGGCATGCTGAAAAGTACTCGGGATCTCTTCATTGGCATCTCCAAACCCCATGGAAGAGCCTGAGGATCAGTGCTGGCCCTGGAGTAGCAGTGTTTTGGCAAGCAAACAGAAAATCTGGCTTGGTTAATCAATGAACATTTATTAACCGTCTACTATGGGCTACACACTGTATTAGAAAAAGAGACAAACGATACTCCTTGCCCTCCAGGAGCTTCCATTCTAACTCACATCCCTATGGTGATTTATAATTTTTGGATCATTTTCTTCACATTCACCCTTTTCAGGTCTGAAAAGACCAAGTAAAGGAAAATGAGGCTGAGTGAAAGAAACTTGTCTACAGCCACATGAGTCACCAGTGATAGGGCCCAGGCTAGAACTGAGGTCTTCTGGGTCCATGTTCAGTATTTTTCTGGAGCACTGGGCTGCCATGGCATGCAGTCATATATGGGAGATGAATAACTTCTGTTACCAGGAGATGAGATGGGAGATTTGGGGGCTGAGCCAATATCAATATGGAAAATCTAATAAGACTGGCCGCCATATTGCTTCTTCCTTGAAAATGTGAGCTCTCTTGTTTTACTGTCTTCTATCTGTTTTTTCAGAGGGGCAGCTCTGTGTAGTGAATGAAGAAAGCTGGGATGAGAGGAGAGAGACCTGGGTTCAAAATCAGACTGACAAATAGGAGCAATATGTGCTTAAGCAAGTCACAACCTCTCCTTGTCCCAGGCAACTCTTTTAAGACAATCAGTTTTGGGAAAGGTGCTATCTTGTATTAGTGGAAGGAATTTCCTCACCCAGAGCTTCCCTAGACCACTGGAAATCATACTTCCATAGGATTTTCAGTTCAAATCTGGCCTCAGACACTTCCTTGGCTCTGTGACCCTGGACAAACCACTTAACTATCTAGCCCTTACCACTTTTTCTGCCTTGGAATCAATACTTAATACTGATTCTAAGAGAGAAGGTAAAGCTTTAAACTAAGAAAATCATGGATCCACTGTGCTGTTTCTCACTCACATCATCCACAGGAGTTCTTTCCCAGTCTCCACGCCTCTCCCTACCAGTAGCATCTCCTCTCTGCAGATGACTTTTCATTTAGACTGAATGCATCTCATATGTAGGTAATTGTCTGCATGTTTGTCTCTGCCATGACCCTGTGGACTCCTTGAGTTTGAGGGACCATGTTTTTGCCCTTATTTTTATCTCCAGCACTTAGCACAGTGCCTGGCACATAGGAAGTGCCTAATTAATGCTTTTGCCCTGAATTGTGGACTCACTACTCATCCCCAATGCCTAGCACAGGGATGTAGTAAACACTTAATAAATGCTTGTCGATTGATGGACCGATTCTTTCTGGATGAGAAGCCAATCCCATCCTTTGTCATTCTTGCCTCCAAAGGGCTTCCCAGCTTCTTTCAGGTCTTTTCTCAAAGATGGAGGTTTTTAATCTCTTGGTTTTTCTGTCATGGAACCCTGGAACTGTCTGGTGATGACCATGGACCATGTCTCAGAATCATGTGTTTAAGTAATTGAAGGAAATGAGAAATTTGAACTAAAGATGTCATTTCCTCCCTCTCACTCATTTCCCAGACCATCAGGAGTCTTGACCCAAGTAAACGCCCTCCATTAGCCCTAGGGCTATCAGCTGTAGCCAGCAACGGGAATGCTGGGATTTGCCCCCGAGGGCTGGCATCCTGGAGAGGAAGGAAGGGCACACTCTTCCCAGCCAGGACCACCATATTGTAACAGACTTCCCCAGAGTTCTGTTGCTGCGTCTCCTCTCTCGGGACCTACTTAGACCACGCTTAAATCCAATTCATACCCAAGAAAAGACACCACCCTGTGTTGGCATTGGTTCTCTTGGGAACCAAAGGATGAGCAAGTACCTACCAATTCTTTACCAAATGGGATAAGGCATAGCTCACCTCTTCTCCCTTCATGACTGCACCTATGATCAGAATACCCAACACCACCACCAGGTTTCTTCCCTCCCACTTGCCCACAATGAATTTACCCCCAGGTACAGTCAAGCCTGGTGGAGACTAATCAATACTGTGTATTGGTTCCAAGGCAGAAGGGCTAGGCAATGGGGGGCAAGTGACTTGATCAGGGTCACACAGCTAGGAAGTATCTGAGGTCAGATTTGAACTCAGGACCTTCTATCTCTAGGCCTGGCTATCCATTCACTGAGCATCCTGCTGCCTCCTCTGGTTAAAACTCTTGTGCAGACACCGAGGCATAGATGTCCTGACCCTTCTCTTTGGTTCAGTAGTTTTCTCTGGATCCAAGAGTAGAGCATGAAATGGAGATAAGACAGAAATAGTTCTTTCATTCTATTGGAAGGTGAATTATAGCATAAGTAGAATTCTGCAGACTCCTAATAAGATTCATTATGACAGGGAAAGGAGCAATGATGAAGGCTTTAGATAGAAATAAGATTGGACTGGACGCCTCCTTCTAAGACAGACCATTTGGCCTGCCTCCAGGCCCCTGCCAGCATCATGACAATTGAGTTTGAGAAGTGACTCACAGGGAGATGGAGAAGGATTGCTTATCATCTGTGCCCCTAATAACAATGGTAATGTATTTATGTGGCATTTTACAATGTACAAGGCACTTTTAAACATTTATTATCTCATTTAAGCTCCATAGCAGCTGCGTGAGGTTAGCTGGCCAAGTATTAGTACCCCCATCTTGCAGAAGGGAAAAGAGGGTAGGGAAGAAAAGAGAAGGCCTTCGTTTGAGTCCTGACCCTATTGCATTCCATCTTGTTCTGCATGTCTGCCATAACAACAACAACAATAATAATAATAGCAATGATAGTGGTAATAATAGCGATAATACTAGTAATAGCAATGAAAAATAGCAATAATAGTAATAATAAACATAGTGATAATAATAATACTGTTATTGGTTTTTTATTTAGTTGTTTACATTTTGCCTGACTCTTAGTGACCCTATGTGGGGATTTCTTGGCAGAGATACTAGAGTAGTTTCCCATTTCCTTCTTTAGTTCATTTTACGGATGAGGAAACTGAGGCAGAGTTAAATGACTTGCCCAGGGTCACCTAGCTAGGATGTATCTGAAGCCAGATTTAAACTCAGGAAAATGACTCTTCCTGACTTTAGGTCCAGTGCTCTATCCACTGTGCCACCTAGCATTTTACAGTTGAGGAAACTGAGGCAGACCAAGTTAAATGACTTGCCCAGGGTCACCTAGCTAGGATGTGTCTGAAGCCAGATTTAAACTCAGGAAAATGACTCTTCCTGACTTTAGGTCCAGTGCTCTACTCACTGTGCCACCTAGTATTTTACAGTTGAGGAAACTGAGGCAGACCAAGTTAAATGACTTGCCCAGGGTCACCTAGCTAGGATGTCTCTGAAGCCAGATTTAAACTCAGGAAAATGACTCTTCCTGACTTTAGGTCCAGTGCTCTATCCACTATGCCACCTAGCATTTTATAGTTGAGGAAACTGAGGCAGACAGAAGTTAAAGGACATTCCCAAGTTCACACAAGTAGTGTCTGGGGCAGGATTTGCCCTCAGATCTATCTGACTTTGGACCCAAAGCTCTATCCACTGCTCCACCTAGCTGCCTATTAGATTCCGGCAAAACTCTATGTAAACTGTAAAATCTATATCAAATGGCTGACCATCTTAGGGAGAGGGGAGCAAAGGAGAAAATTTGGAACTCAATATTTTAAAAATAAAATAAAACTGATATTAAGAAAATATTTTTACATGTAATTGGAGAAAAAATAAAATAGTATTATTAAAGAAAAAAGGCCATAAGAGACAATAGTTGAGCCAAGGCTTAAGTGGAATTTAAGATATAAAGAGGAAAAGGCACTTCAGGAATAAGCCACAGTCAATGCAAAAATACCTTAACTGAAGGTTTCATGATTATGTGAAGAGGGTCTGTGAGTCAGCCTTTCAATGCACTTGTCTAGCCTTTGGGTCACACAGCCAGTGTTTTGGATTCAAATCATGGCCCCCCTGTCTCTACCTTGGACAAGCAACTTGCTCTCTCTGGGTCTCAGAGGTTGGACTAGCTGAACTTTTCGGTCCCTGCCAGCTCTACCCCTCTGTGCCTAGCATCCCTGCTCTGATACACCCTACCAGAGCTTGGTCACCACTGGCACAAGGCTGCCCCCATTCCCTAGTAAGTCCCAGGAAAAGAAATTTCTAGTCAGTAAACAATGAATGAATGGTGGCCAGAATCCCTGGCAATATAACCTTACAAGCCCCTCCAAGGAAAGCAACCAAATGCACTTGGCACCTATCCGTGGTCTTGCCACGGGATCAGCCTGGAAGCAGGGATGGGGATAAAGAGGGAGAACACCATCGCTGTCGGCTCCCTTAGGCTCAACTGGCTGGAGATCCATTCTGTGGCAGGAGAAGGAGGGCTTTTCACTTTTAATTTGGGGTTTGGAAGAACAGCTGGGCCAGGAGAAGCAAAAGCACTTGAGAGAAACAGAGGGAGGTTATGAAAGGTTGATTGCTGTCTTTCTGTACCTGCCGCCTTTTTTTTTCCCCTGCCTAATTGAATGTTGTGCATCTACAAAGCTTCCCTTCTCGCTACGGCGGCAGGAGTTGGAAATTTCTAAAATCTCTCTCATTTGGAAGGGAGTCAAATGATCCTGCATTTGTTCACGACAGTAATTACTTCCCGAGCCCAGAGCTGCCATGGTAATCTTCCAAGCTGTTCTCTTAATCTCCCCCATTTATGCTCTTCTTTCTCATATCTTCTCTTTCTCTTTTCCTCTGTGTTTCTCTCTTGATGCTACTCTCCCTTGCCCTCCCCTTGGAAGAGATGACGATGCTGGGGAGGGAGGAGGAGGGATACCTTCACCTGTTGGAGCTTAGCTTCCTTCCACAGGGTCTGGCAGCAGCTCCACGGAAGACACCTGAAGTGGCATCCATAAGTGCAGGATTTCCTGTGGAGCATGTAAGCTTCTTGAGGGCTAGGGGACCAAACTGAACTGAATTACAATGAGGCAATGGGAATGGCTGTATTTAGAAGACTTGAGAGGGCAGCTAGCTGGCTCAGTGGATAGGGAGTCAAGATGGGAGGTCCTGGGTCCACATCTGGCCTCAGAGACGTCCTAGCTGTGTGACCCTGGGCAAGTCACTGAATCCCTATTGCTTAGATTTTTACCACTCTTCTACCTTAGAATCAAAACTTAGTATTGATTATAAGATTGAAGGTAAGAGGTTTTATTTTTTAAAAATTCATAGTCTAACTTTGTTCATCTCAATCAATCAACCAATAAGCATTTATTAAGCACTACTATGCTAAAGGCTGGTGGCACAAAAAGAAGAAAAAGCCAGTCCCTGCCCTCAAAGAGTTTACAGTCTAATGGGGGAGATAACATGCAAAGAAATATATACAAAGCATAGAAGATATAGAGGATAAATATGAAATAATTAATAGGGGAAGAAACTGGAATCAAGAGGAGTTACAGTAGACTTCCTATAGAAGGTGGGACTTTGGACAAGACAACTCAACTTTCTAGACTTTCTCTGTTTAAAAAAAAGAGGGAGGGAGATTTGTTTTACTATTTCCTGTTGGTTTATGGTGTCATTAACTCTGTATGTCCCATTATAATTTTCAAGAGTTCTGCTTCTTAGATAAGGTTTTGTAGCTCTTTTGCTGAGTTATTAATTCTCCTTTTAAGTATTTCTTCCCAAGGATCTCATTTTTTTTAAGTCTAAAAATGTAGGTGGGAGACAGTGTGGGGGATTTAAATACCAGGCTAAAGAGTCATGTTTAATTATACATGAAAGAGGCAGCAAATGAGAATTTGTGAGTAAAGGCAACAGTGCCAAATCTGTACTTTAAGAATCTCATTTAGGGGAGCTACATAAGAGCCAGACCTAGAGATAAGAAGTCCTGGGTTCAAATTTGGCTTAGACACTTCCTAGCTGTGTGACCCTGGGCAAGTCACTTAACCCTCATTGCCCAGCCCTTACCACTCTTCTGTCCCAGAACCAATACATAGTATTGATTCTAAGATGGAAGGTAAGGGTTAATAAATATACACATATGTGCATATATAAATATTTGGACAGCTATGTGAAGGGAGGGGGAAAACTGGAATCAGGAAATTATATTCTGAATCTATTGCAGTAGTCCAGGTAAGAAGAGATGAGGTGAACTAGTGTGAGAGGAATGTGTTATTTTATTTATTTATTTTCCAATTACAGGTAAAAAATAACTTTTAACATTTTTTTTTAAATTTTGAGTTCTGTTGCTCATTGGCTCCAGGAGGGGGGAGGGAGGAGGGGAGGGAAAGAACATGAATCATGTAACCATGGAAAAATATTCTTAATTAATAACAATTTTTAAAATAATTTGAGTTCCAAATTATCTTCCCCTCTCTTCTCTCCCTGAAAAGGCAAGCAATTTGATATGTGTTATATATATGCAATCATGCAAAACATATGCTGAGCAAAAAAAGAAAAAAAAACCCTCCTTCCCCCCCAAAAAACCATGAAAATTAAAGAAGGGGGGGGAATATACTTTGATCTGCATTCAGACTCGAGCAGTTCTTTCTCTAGAGGTGGATAACATTTTTCATCATGAGTCCTTTGGAATTGTCTTAAAGCATTATATCTCTAAGAATGCTTAAGTCATTCACATTTGATCGTTGTACAATATTTCTGTTACTGTATACAGTGTTTTCCTCATGGCTCTGCTCATTTCACTTTGTATCAGCTCATGTAAGTCTTGGCAATTTTTTTCTGGAAGGGTAATTATATAATAAAATTTTATTATCCTACATAATATTGTATAATATAATAAATACAATTATATTTTTAAAAACCAAAGATCTCATGTCTTTACCAGCTCTCTTCTCTAAAGGATATAAGGGACAATTTCAGAGAAGTCTGGAAAGACTTGTATTAATTGAAGCAGAGTGAAGCAAGCAGAACCAGAATAACAGTTTATAAGATAACAATCTGTAAAAATGATCATACTGTAAACAACTTTGATAGATTCAAAAACTCTGCCCAGAGTGGGCAGCTGGGTGGCTCAGTGGATTGAGAGCCAGACCTAGAGACAAGAGGTCCTGGGTTCAAATCTGACCTCAGACACTTCCTATCTGTGTGACCCTGGGCAAGTCACTTAACCCCCATTGCCTAGCCCTTACCACTCTTCTGCCTTGGAACCAACACACAGTATTGATTCCAAGGTTTAAAAAAAAAGGTAAAGTATAAAATGAGATAAAAAATATGTAGATTTTGATATCTATGTCTATATCTCTCTATCTATATGTGCAGCCAACATGAGAATTTATTTTGCTGGATGTATATTTGTATATTAGTTAGAAAAGTTTTTTTCTTTTTCTTTAAAATGTGGGAGTAGGCAGGAGAGAAATAACATTGGTTAATTTTTTTTAGGAAAGGGAGCACAATGAATGATCTCTGAGGCTCTTTATAGCTCTAAAGAAATCATCTTGTGATTTTCACAAGTGGTTTTGTTGTTTGTGCTTTCCTGGACCATCGTATATGTTCTTCTCTGTGTGTCTTACATGCTTTCGATTGTAATCAGGAGTCCTGGTTCTGAGTCCCGGCTCTGATAACTATTAGTGACGTGATCCCTGGGAAGAATGCTTTCCCTCCCTAAGCCTCAGTTTCTGTGGCTGATGATTCTTCTTACCCAATCTCACAGGTTTGGAGAGAAAAGTGCTTTAGAAATGAAAATTGTTGTTATTGTTTTAGCCTTCTTTCCCACAATCCCCAGACGTGTTCCATAAGCCCCAGGAAAACTAGAGTTGACTCTAGTTCTTTCTTTTGACTTGCCCCACTCTTTCTGGCCGGGGTGCCTTTGCTCACAGCAATTCCTTTGTGCCTGGAAATACCCTCCCTTCAGCCCCCATCTCTGCCTACAGAAACCCTTCCCATCCTTCAAGGTCCAGCTCAGGGGCCACCTGTTCCAAGAAGCCTTCCCTGCGCACCTGCTTTGTATCATCACTACAGAATGAGACAGTTCCTGTGCATTGGCAGACAAAGTGCTGAATTTGGACTCCAGCAAACCCGGGTTCAAATCCCTCCGAATGCTAACCTATGTGACCCTGTGCAAGTCACTTCTCTGTCAGCCCCAGTTTCTTCATCTATAAAATAAAGGTGATGATTCTGATAATACTTTGCTCAGAGGGAGGGATTGTGTGCTACCTCCCAAATTTTAGTTTTGGTCTAGAGCCATGAACTCCTTGTTCTAAGGGACTCCCAGTGGGGAAATTTCCTCTACCAGTGTCCATCAGCAACTGCCCATTGTGAATAAGGGCTTGACCAGAGATCTCTCCATATTCTCTGAGTTCCCCTACGGGAAAAATATAGTCTCTATAGATCTTTGGTCAAGCCCTTATTCACACCATCTGTAAAATGACTAAATGGCTTCCAGGGTTCTTCCAAGCTCTAAATCCCATGAATTTATAGTATTTTGTCAGCTCCATGGTTAAGTGAGTAGAGTATTGATATGAAATCAGTGAGACCAGAGTTCAAATCCTGCCTAAGATACTTGCTAGTTGTACAGCTCTAGGTAAGTCATTTCACTCCTCTCAGACTCAGTTTCCCTATCTGTAAAAGGAGGATAATAATAGCATCTACTCTGTGTTGTTGTTCTATAGATCAAATGAGACACCATATGTATATATAAGATACTGCCTATGTATGTGGGATTGTGGTGGGGAGAGATGAGCTTGGAACTCAAAATGGAACTCAAAAAAATTTTAATTAACAATTTTAAAAGAAGATACAATTTTAAAAGAAGATACTATACATAGAGCACTTTGAAAACCACAAAGTTCATTATAAATGTTAGCTATGATTGGTTTGGGGGAATGGATAGTGTCATGAAAACCTGAGTTCAAATCCAGCCTCAGATACTTACTAGCTCTATGACTCTGGGAATATCACTTAATCCTATTTGTCTCCACTGTTAAAAATAAGTTGGAGGGGTCAACTGGGTAGCTCAGTGGATTGAGAGTCAGGCCCAGGGGAGCTAGGTAAGAGCCAGACCTGGAGATAGGAGGTCCTGGGTTCAAATATGGCCTCAGACACTTCCCAGCTGTGTGATCCTGGGCAAGTCACTTAACCCCCATTGCCTAGCCCTTACTGCTCTTCTACCTTAGAACCAATACACAGTATTGATTCTAAGACAGAAGGTAAGAGGTGTGTGTGTGTGTGTGTGTGTGTGTGTGTGTGTGTGTGTGTGTGTGTGTGTGTAAATAGTAACCTCATTGGATCTCAAGCTGAAAGGGCTCCTGTAGCCCAACCCTCCAATTTTACAGATGAGGAAACTCAGTTACTGGGGGACGTCTTATCTCCCCTGCGAGGCTCTGAGTGGTTTCTATGGCAGGAAGACATTCAGATGCTTAATGAACATCTGTCTCCTGAACCACATTAAGCATTCTGGACTGTTCATCCAGGCTGTGGCTTCCCTGGCTTGTCTGCTTCCTCTACGTATCCATTTGGCCAGTTGTGCCTGGATCCCTCAGCTTCCTGATGGGCCAGGGTTAGAGTAACCAGTCCTGCCCATTTTTGATTCCCTCTTCGGGGCTCTGATAAAAGATTGCTTGGCAGAATCGAATTTAATACCCATCCAAAATAATAATAGCTTTCATTTCTATAAAACTTCCCAGTTAAAAATGAGAATTTGGGGGGTAATTGTGAGTCTAATTAAGCCTCAAGAGCCCCATCTCTCAGTACCACAGAAATCCAGATGAGAATTGGATATAATATAGAGAAATTTGGGTGGTAATAGCTCATAATAGCTCTTGTGAATTTCCCTGGAAAAGAATAATTTTCCGATGATGGCTCTGGGCTGTATTCTTCTTTCTCCCTCTGATCTAATGGTTTGAACACACCGTATAAGTCAGGGGAAGTCTTAACGTGCTTTTTTCCCTCTGACTCTTAGGGGAGATACAATTTGGGGCAAGCTTCTCATCTTCTTCTTGTTCATTTCTGCCCCCGTTTCCCTGATCGTGACTTGGGTGGTTTAGGTTTTGTTCATTGGGGGCTTTAAAAGTCCATTAAGGAACGTTTTCCCAGTTTCCCATCGCTGTGTCCTTATTTTAAATATTAGCTTAGGTTATAATGGAAGATTATTGTGCCTTAAGAAATGATTAACTCGAGAAATTCTGAGAACTGAGGAAAACGTATGAACCCAATGGAACAGGGAAGAAGTGTGTGCAGTGTCTACAATAATGTCAATAAGGACAGTGAAATCCAGTTGAATATATGTAATTATAACAAGCTTGGCCTTGGAGGAGAGATGAGGAAATGCACTCTCCAGGCTTTGTTTGAGAGGTGGAGGGCTACAGGTGTTTCAGAATATTGAGTAGACTGTCAAATAAAATGAGTTTTATTGAGCTGTTTTTCTTTACTATCTGGAGTTGGATGTGGGGAAGGAGTATATCCAGAAATTCCTGTGAAGTAAAAACAAAAGGGGCAACTAGGTGGCTCAGTGTTTGAGTCAAAAAGACCCTGAGTTCAAATCCAACCTGAGACACTAGTTTTATGACCTTGGCATGTCACTTCTCCCTGATGGCCTCAGTTTCCTCATCTGTAAAATGAGCTGGAGAAGGAAATGATAGCCACTCTAATATCTTTGCTTTGTAACTCTGGACAAGTCCCTTAACCCTGTTTGCCTCAGTTTCCCCATCTGTAAAAAGACCTGGAGAAGGAAATGACAAACCACTCTAATATTTTTCTTTTTAAAAAGGAGTCATGAAAAGTCAAACCCGACTGAAACTGAACAACAAATTCTCTGTATTCTAGAAATGCACCATGCCTGACACATAGTGGTTGCTCAATAGATGCCTGTTGGACTGAACCAAATTAAATACATATTATAGATAAGCTGCTCATCTGCATTCTCGGAGGGAACTGGTGCACCAAGAGTTTCCTACAGTGGGTGATAATAATACTAATAATAAACTCGTGACATTTCTGTCATGTTGTATATTTTGCAATGCACTTCTCATATACTCTCTCATTTGAACCAAATCCTCTAGGGCAAAGTATGCAGGCCTTATGTTATTTAACAGACAAGGAGACTGGGGCTTGGAGTGATTCACAGTGATTTACCCACAGTCACAGATACTGTAAGTGGCAGAATCCGAACCCAACTCTTCCTTATTCTAGCTTCTGTAATCTCCATTAGGTCACAATGCTTCCCTCTAGTCTTAAGAAGGGAATGTAAGTGGTATCCCTTCAGTTAGAGTAAACTGGACCAAGAAAAATAAAAGGGCTTGACGCCTAGGGGAAGCCACCCTAATGAATCAGGAGATGGATGCCTCGGAGAGCTTGTAGGTTTATGGGAAAAAACAGACTTCATATGGACGAATGTCTCATCTATCAGATGGTGGTGGTGTTATTGTTGTTCAGTCATTTTTCAGGTGTGTCTGACTTTGTGACCCCATTTGGTATTTCCTTGCCAGAGATATTGGAGTGGTTTGCCATTTCCTTCTCCAGCATAAGGAAACTGAGGCACACAGGGTTAAGTGACTTGCCCAGGGTCACACAACTAAGATATTGGAGTGGTTTGCCATTTCCTTCTCCAGCTCATTTGATGGATGAGGAAACTGAGGCACACAGGGTTAAGCGACTTGCCCAGGGTCACACAACTAAGATATTGGAGTGGTTTCCATTTCCTTCTCCAGCTCATTTGATGGATGAAGAAACTGAGGCACACAGGGTTAAGTGACTTGCCCAGGGTCACACAACTAAGATATTGGAGTGGTTTGCCATTTCCTTCTCCAGCTCATTTGATGGATGAGGAAACTGAGGCACACAGGGTTAAGCGACTTGCCAAGGGTCACACACATAAGATATTGGAGTGGTTTCCATTTCCTTCTCCAGCTCATTTGATGGATGAGGAAACTGAGGCACACAGGGTTAAGCGACTTGCCCAGGGTCACACAACTAAGATATTGGAGTGGTTTGCCATTTCCTTCTCCAGTTCATTTTATAGTTGAGGAAACTGAGGCCAACAGATGACTATGCCTCATTGGGAAATCCACAAAATGTGATACTTCAGAGTAGAGATGTTAGCACAAAGGATCCAAGCATCAAGGGAAAGGTTTTCATAGAGAGCAAACATTAGTGTGTCACTTTATCCAGGCTCAGTATCTCTTGATATAGCCAGGCTAAAAGGTCACGTCCGCCATGATGCCTGAGTTCCATTTGGGATTGTACCAGCCTTCAAGAAACAAAGCCGGGTCGTGAGATGAGTTACCTGTCCAGCATTCTCAGCCCTGCCTGGGACTTATTTACGTGCTAAATACCGTAGCCCCCTCCACCAGCCGTGCCAACTGGAAGAGCCCTCAAGAGCTTCGCAAAGCCCGAGAGCCACTCTCCGGCTCGGTGAATGCTTCCTTTGATTGAGTCTGCCTCGGACTCATTATTTACATAGGCTGTAAAATAAAGCTTAACTTGAAGTTACTGTAAGTCAGCACAGCTCAAATGGAGCAGCAGCTGGACCTTCCCAGTCAGGCGCAGACGAGGTTTTCTTGAAAATGGGGAGGGTGGGGTAAGAAATTGCCCATCAAATGTCAGGGAATGCTTAATTATATAAAGGTTATGCTTGTCTAATTGTCTAAGTGGCTTGATCACAACAGCTGGCAGAAGGAAGCCGGATTTCTTTTCCATTTCTGTATTTATCTGCAGCCTGTCACCTTGGAAGCTACAGGTTGTCTGGATCATTCGTTATGTTCGCCTGATCCCTTTTCTCCTTCCTTGCACTTCCCTAAGTCTCCCTCTCCAAATAGGAAAGGAAATGTTCCGAGCATCGCCGATTAAGATCTGTAAGGAATCTCTGAACTCTCCCCGGCCAACCTCCTTATTTTATGGATGAGACAACCAAAGAGAAGGCAAGTAACTTACCCAGGGTCCTAAAACTGAATTCAGTTCAATTAGCAAGTAGTATGTTCTTCTGGGGAAGTCTGGCTGCTGCAGGCAGGGAATGAATGCAAAGATGAAATGGAAATCACTCTCTGCCTTCAAGGGCCTTGCATTAAATAGACAGCATGGCATGGTGCCACGCGAGCAGACCAGGAAACCAGGAAGCCCTGAGTTCAAGTCCTACCTCTGATACATATCGATGTATGGCCCCAGTTAAATCACTTAACCTCCTAGTCCTCTAGGTATCTGTCTAACGCTACACACAGAAGATATCATTAGAGCAAGATTCCTCATCTGGGAGTACCATATGGCAGTGAAGTCACAGGTACAGTCTCTCTCCCTACCCAGGATATCTGATCACCCTAGATTTCGCACTCTTCCTACTCTACCTGTGATGGAGAAAATATCTGCCTATTTAGGGTTAGCGACAACAGAGACTTCGACCTTGTCGGGAGCATTTAATATACTTCTATCCGACTTATGATAATGCTAATCCATAGCTCAGTGATTGAGTCCCCTGACTGGATAATGACCCGAAGCTGCCCAAATTCATGGCTTTTTACCAGAAATGGGACTTTGAAGTAGTGCTTTGTAACTTTAGTAAGCATCGGTTCAATGGCTGTGTGGACAGTGTAAGCCTTAAAGTGAACAGAGTCCTCAGTCTCCCTAAGGTCATTTTCCTCTGTGCTGAACTGAAAAATAACCAGAGATTGTACAGATTGAAAAGACTATTATCAATCAATCAGCCAGCAAGCATTCATTAAGTTCCTACTATGCGCCAGGCACTGAGGAAAAGAATCCATCAGGAAGAATTTATTAAGTGCCTACTGTTTGTATGCCAGACATTGTGCCGAGCACTGGGGATACAAAATAGTAAACAAGTATTTACTAAGTGCCTACTATGTACCAGGCACTGGGGATATGAAGATTAAAAAAAAATAGAAATAATCTCTGGTCTCAAGGAACTTACATCTATTGGTAGAGGCTGTGTGTACATATATATAAATGTATAGAATAATCCCAAAGTAATTAAATATAATAATTGTCTAATAGTTATATAATAAATATATGATACATATTATATATCAAGGAACTTACATCTATTGGGAGAGGCTGTGTGTACATATATATAAATGTATAGAACAACCCCAAAGTAATTAAATATAATAATTGTCTAATAGTTATATAATAAATATATGATACATATTATATATCAAGGAACTTACATCTATTGGGAGAGGCTGTGTGTACATATATATAAATGTATAGAACAACCCCAAAGTAATTAAATATAATAATTGTCTAATAGTTATATAATAAATATATGATACATATTATATATCAAGGAACTTACATCTATTGGGAAAGGCTGTGTGTACATATATATAAATGTATAGAACAACCCCAAAGTAATTAAATATAATAATTGTCTAATAGTTATATAATAAATATATGATACATATTATATATCAAGGAACTTACATCTATTGGGAGAGGCTGTGTGTACATATATATAAATGTATAGAACAACCCCAAAGTAATTAAATATAATAATTATCTAATAGTTCTATAATAAATATGTGATACATATTATATATCAAGGAACTTACATCTATTGGTAGAGGCTGTGTGTGCATATATATAAATGTATAGAATAACCCCAAAGTAATTAAATATAATGATTGTCTAATAGGTATATAATAAATATATGATACATATTATATATCAAGGAACTTACATCTATTGGGAGAGGCTGTGTGTACATATATATAAATGTATAGAACAACCCCAAAGTAATTAAATATAATAATTATCTAATAGTTCTATAATAAATATGTGATACATATTATATATCAAGGAACTTACATCTATTGGTAGAGGCTGTGTGTACATATATATAAATGTATAGAACAACCCCAAAGTAATTAAATATAATAATTGTCTAATAGGTATATAATAAATATATGATACATATTATATATCAAGGAACTTACATCTATTGGTAGAGGCTGTGTGTACATATATATAAATGTATAGAACAACCCCAAAGTAATTAAATATAATAATTGTCTAATAGTTCTATAATAAATATATGATACATATTATATATCAAGGAACTTACATCTATTGGGAGAGGCTGTGTGTACATATATATAAATGTATAGAATAACCCCAAAGTAATTAAATATAATAACTATCTAATAAGTATATAATAAATTATATAAGTATAATATATTATTTGATTGTTACATATTATATAATTATATAATGTCATTTATAAATATAATTATACACGTATAATATATTATTTGATTATATTATTTATTATCACTAGCAATTATAGACTGTAATTATAGACTATAAAATATCTAAATTTATGGGAGCTATTATTATTCCATCTTACGAATGAAGAAACTGAGAGAGACAGAGGTTAAGTGAGTTGTCCATGGCCATACAGTGTCTGAGGCTGAATTTGAATTCATATCTTTCTGATTCTAGACCCAGTGCACTATCTGTTCTACCCACTAGATTCCTGGATAAAATAGGGAAGGCAGGATAATCAGTAACAACTGACAGAATCAGGAAAAGCTCCATGCAAAAGATGCTTAAACTAAATTTTCAAAGAGAGGGCATCTTTGAAGTGACAATATGGCAGGGAGTGTATTCTAGGCATTGGGAATGGTCACTACAAAGGTGTGGAGATGGGAAATGGAATATTATATGTGAGGAACCTTTTTTGAATGTTATGTTTATTCTGAATTTAAACATCAAGTAGAATGAGTATTCCCAATTGCACTGAAACTGAGAATCTATAAGGAACATCATTGTATTTCAATTGAGTTTTAATTCATCTGAAAACTTCCCTAATCTCTGAGACTGAAGTCTAGGGCTGGTTTGTTTTTTTTCTTCTCTGTGGAAATGCTCAATTTGCCATCTGGACCGATTGGGCTCCAATCTTGCTGCTGGCACTGAGAAGTCAGTCCATAGTCAAGGTGGCTTTGGGTCTCTGTGCCTCGGGCAACTCTGAGGCAAAGCTGAAGACAAGTTGTTATCTTCACCAATAGAGGATTCATTCACCTGCTCTGGGAGTTAGTTACCCCACCAACAAAACTCCAGGTCCTTAATGTAGAGACGTGGGCTCAATAGGAACCAGGAAGCCAAAGGCTTTATTGACAGGGATTCTATCCGTTTAGTAGATGAAGAAACTAAGGCTTAGGCTAGCCACTGAGACTTGCTCCCATTTGAACCCTCATTGCTGAAGCCATTTCCCTCCTGCTGCATCCAGGTGCTCCATGTGGGCTGAGATGGCCCCACGATTATAGTTTTCCTTTATTCTGTGTCATGTTCCAGAACCAGGCAATCAACTGTCAAAACCCTATTCCTAGGTTTAAAGTAAATAGATTTATAGCCTCTGTGATCCAGGAAATTCGTACCATTGAGCCACGGTGAATGATTGTGATTCTTGTAGAGTTCTAAAAATATATCTCTAGCCTCTTCCCCCATGTGTGATCAGTTAGATGATTTCAAGACGTATGGACCAGAATTTCCTTCCTCGTGTTGCTGTTCTGGGGGATGGCGGAGGGCATCCATTGGTGATAGCTTCCCCTTTTTTTACCTGCCATCACTCACAGTAACTTAATAGTGAAAATGCCTCAATCCCTGTGGAGAGCAGCTGGCATATGATGCTATCGTTTCCTGGGATCCTTCTAGGAAATGTACAAACGAGGTTAATTTGGAGCTACTAAGGGATTGGGTGGCATTTTAAGGCACCTAACTATCAATCCCAGGCAGCTTGAGCATATCCCGTCCAGATGTTCCTTTGAAAAGTCGTCGTCTATTTGCATAGATGGGCAAATTTTAAAAATACAACTTTTTTAAATGTATTTAAACGAGAGAGATGGTTTAGCATCCTAGGTTGGGCTTGGAAGACAGAAAATCTCTGTTCAGATTCTACCTCAGAGAATCACGAGCTTGTATGACCTAGGCAGGTCATTTAATCACTGTGTGCCTCAGTTTCCCCTTCTGTAAATTAGGTGGGAGGAGTAAGGCACTATAGACTCTGGGGTCCCTTCCAGCCCTAGATATGTGATTCTATGGTTTCAGAATAGAAGGGACTTCACAGAACACCTAGTCCACCCTCCTCATGTTACAGGTGAGAAAAGTGAGACCCTGAGAGATTATGACTTGCCAAGGGTCACCTAGGCAGGAAATATCAGAGGTGGGATTTGAGCTCATGTCCTATTTTTTTAAAACCCTTACCTTCCATTCTTAGAATCAATACTAAGTATTGGTTCCAAGGCAGAAGAGCAATGAGGGCTAAGCAGTGAGGTTAAGTGACTTGCCCATGGTCATATACTAGGAAGTGAAGGGGTAGGCAATGGAAGTTAAGTGAGTTGACTAGGGTCACACAGCTAGGAAGTGTCTGAAAACAAATTTGAACCCAGGACCTCCCATCTCTGGGCCTGACTCTCAATCCATTGAGCCACCTAGCTGCCCCCTCATGTCCTATGAATCCAATTTAGCCCTTTCTACCATAGCATCCCATAATGTGGTTTGCTCAGTATTTTTCCCAAGCTGTTGTCTGGAGACTTTGTTTCCCATTCCTGTTTTGATTGGTTGTTATATCCAGATGGATTTCAATATAAAATAAGATATGGAAGTCTCCTTTACAAAACAAAACAAAAACCAACCTTACCTTTTATTTTAGGATGAATACTAAATATTGGTTTCAGAGCAGAAGATTAGTAAGGGATAGACAATTGAAGTTGTGACTTGCCCAAGGTCACACAGTTAGAACCTGTCGGAGGTCAGATTGAACCCAGGATCTTCCAGGTCCAGGGCATGGCTCTCTATCCATTGAGCTAGCTAGCTGCCCCAAAAGTCTTCTTTCTTTTTCAGCTTCCAGGATCCACAATTGCATTTGTGTCCTCTGTACCACCTTTGGTACATTCCACTCCAGTGCACCTAAGATGTCCTTTCTCCCTTCCCAATCATTCCTTTAGCTTGTTAGCCTCTCTCTTCCCCCTTCTTTCCAACCGACCACCACTTTGATGCTTCCTTATGGGGTGATCTCCTTCATGTGCCTGCCATCCGGATGGTCTGCCTGGTGATGGGCCAGTTTCCAGTTCCCCAGCAGATATTAAAGCTCCCTTATGGACTCAACTCAACATGGTACCCTGGAAAGAAAATTGCCCCTGGAGCGAGAGGACTTGGGTACAGCCCCCACCTCTGATGGTAACGACCTACGTGGCCCCATTCCAGACCATCATCCTTGACATCCTCATCTAGAAAATGAGGGGAATTCACTAAATAGCCCCGGGGATCCCTTCCATGACCCTAAAAATCTTTCTTCTATTGCCTTAGTGTAGACTCTGCCTTCCTGCCTGTCCTCTGTCTCCTACACTCCAGGCAGTTACTTCTCAAGCATAGGATGGCCCTGAGATCCTCCTGCCCAGTACTTCTTTGGATCAGTAATGTCTTTGGGGTGCCATCAGCTTGGCTTTTGTTTTCCAGTCTGGGCTCGTTAACACCTTTAATTGATGAGCTGACAGTCTTGGATAATTGGGAGGTCAGTGGTGGGCTAACTAGTCCCCTTTTTTTAGGTCTACAAGTGCCCCCCTGTTTCCTGATGGTATCTGGCATATTTGTGGGTTTAATTTCCCCTTTTTCTAATTTCCTCAGAAGGTGGAGAGGGAAAAAACCACTAGGCGGTTATAAAGTACAAAGTGCCCATGTTGTGAGGCCTTTGGGGCTTCTGCTGATTAAGTCATTTAAAACATATAATTGGGGCATTCCAATGTTATGACGTGGGTGAAAATCAGATTTCTTGGTCTCAGTACAGAACACTGGCAGAAGGACTGGAGTGGGGGCCCTCAGGTGGAATTTCACTTCCTCTCTCAAATGTAAATGGTAGAAACAGAGCCAGAAGGGACCATCTAGCCTAACCCATTCCCTTTGTTTTTCATTTTTTAAGTTAACAAAAATCCATTTTCCCCTCCCTTAACCCCTACCCCTTACCCCAAATCGGAAAACAAAACAAAAACTATTTTAATGAATAAAAATAGTCCAACAGAACAAATTCTAGCATTGGCCAGGTCCAAAAAATGGGTATCTGTTTCTGTACCCTGAGTCCAGGCGCTCACTGTCAGGAGGTAGATAGCATGTTTCTTCCTGGCTCGCCTTCACCATGGCTGGTCATGGAGTCAATCAGAGTTCTTAAGTCTTTCCAAGTTTGTTTATTCAGCATCAGTGAAATTGTATAGATTGTTCTTACTCTGCTCACTTCTCTCTACATCAGTTCATATAAATCTTTTCAGTTTTCATTATTTCTTTTAAAAAAAAAAACCTTTTCCTTCTATCTTAGACTTTATACTAAATATTGGTTCCAAGGCAGAAGAGTGGTAAGGGCTAGGTAATTGGGATTAAGATACTTGCCTAAGGTCACATAGCTAGGAAGTGTCTGGGTCAGATTTGAACCCAGGACTTCCTATCTCTGGGCCTGACTCTGTATCTACTGAGCCACCTAGCCATCCCTTCATTATTTCTTCTATCACTAGAGTATGTCTTCACATTCAAGGATAGCAACCCCTTCCTGGAAGAGATGTCCTAGGCAAATGAGGTATTTTGCCCCAAGATCAAACAAGTAGTATGTGGAAGAGTTGGGATTCGAACCCAAATCTTGTGAAACAATTTGCTAGTTTTGTAGTTTCAGTATGGAGGTATTCTAAAGGGGAAAAGGGACGGCTGTCCATTTTGAAAAGACAAAACTGGACAGAGCTTTTGGGGAATAGTGCTGTATTCTACACTTGGAATGTATTCTCTCCCCGTCTTCCGCCATTGAATTCCTACCCATCCTTTAAAGCTCATGGCCAATACTGCCTCCTTCAGGATGTCTTCCCTTATTCCCAGGGTAGTCACACAGAAGAGAGACTACAATTGTTCTGCTTGACCCCACAAGGCAGAGCTGGGAGCATTTGGTGGGAGTTATAGAAAACAATTTTGACCTCATGGCTCAGTAGATAGAGCACCAGATTAGGAATCAGGAAGAGTCATGTCCTTGAATTCAAATCTGGCCTCAGATACTTAATAGCGGTGTGACCCTGGGCAAGTCACTTAACCCTGTTTGCCTCAGTCTCCTCATGTGTCAAATGAGTTGGAGAAGGAAATGGCAAACCAGTCCAGGGTCTTTGCCAAGAAAACCCCAAATGGGGTCACAGAAAGTCAGACAAGACTGAAAATGATTAAATGACAAAAGAATGGCCCCTCTATTGGAGCTGACCAAAAGTAGAATGGGTTGCTTTGGGAGATAGTGGGTCCCCCATCCATTGAAGTATAGAAGAAGAGCTTGGATGATCCCTTGTCAGGGATAATGAAGGAGGGGACACTCATTCAGGGGTGGGTTGCACTAGATGGCCTCTTTAGTCACTTCCATGAAATTCCATGATTCTGATTGTCCCAACAACCTCCCCTCATAGACGTCAAATGCCATTTTGTGTTTTGTACCTCTCTGATACATTCATGATAGGATGCCCTGAATCAAACTTGTCTGTGTCTGGATCTTCTCCCCCTTATAAAACAATGAGCTCAACAAAAGCAGGGACCAGATCCTATCTAAGCTTTGATCGTAGCAAGGTAGAAATGGTCCATGTATTTTTTTTTAAGCCCTTATCTTCTGTCTTGGAACCAATACTACGTATTGGTTCCAAGGCAGAAGAGCGGTAAGGGCTAGTCAATGGGGGTCAAGTGACTTGCCCAGGGTCTCCCAGCTGGGAAGGTCCATGTATTTTTTTAGTCAAGGAGTTTGAGTTAAAATCCAGCCTTCAGCTCTTATTTTATTGGCTGTATCAGCTTGGGCAAATCACATAATCTCTCCAGGTCTCATTAGAAATGCTGTGTGGAACAGGTGGAGAGTGCTAGATTTGGGGTTCTAGGTTCAAATTCAGCCTGTGATTCTTACTATCTTAGTACTTTGGGACAAATTCTTTAATCTCCAGTATATAAAATGAGGAGGCTGAAGCTAGCCATCCTCTAACATGCTCTTTCAGATCAAAATTTCCAATCCTATGAGTTCTCCATCAGTCTAGCACAGTGCTCATCATGATGGTGGCCCATAATAAATATTTGTCTAAAGGAAGGAAGAGATGCAGCTAGATAGCACAGTAGATAGAACACCAAGCCTGGAGTCAGGAGGATCTGGATTCAAATCTAGCCTCACACTTTTTAGCTGTGTGACCTTGAGCAAGTCACTTAACCCCAATTGCCTAGCCCTTAGAACTGATAATAAGACAGGGGGTAAAGGTTTATAAAAGAAAACAAGGAAGAGAGGGAAGGATAGTGAGAGAACAAACACCACCCAAAAGGGGAAAGCTATTTGGGGGGGATTATATTTAAGTAAAGTTTTAGCCAGCTTTCTTGAAAAAAAAATGTGGTTGTTCCCAAGCCAACCCAGCATCCCCAGCTGCTGCGGCTTCTGCCATGGGGCCAGAAACATCAGAACTCAATGAATTCTGGAATTCTTGGGTTTGCCCTGGCCTCTGCTCAGGGCTTCTGAGCGTTTCTCCCTTCCTGAGGTCTTTGACCACCATTTCTCCGGCTGTTGGACACAAGCACAGAGACCTCTTCTTCGCCGTCTGTGACTAGATTTGGCGAGGAAGGTTGCTGCTCATCCACCCTTCTCTCTGACTCGATCAAGCCCCAAGTCTTAATTTGTGTTAAAGAATCATATTTAAAAGTAATGCATATTTATGAGGGATTTCAGAATGTAAAGCAATTATATGGCTTGCAATTAAACTCGGAATGGGAATTGAAAGATGAATAATTAATTTTCTGTTTGTTTGTGGTACAGTGTCGAGGCA
This sequence comes from Monodelphis domestica, assembly GCF_027887165.1. Taxonomy (NCBI): domain Eukaryota; kingdom Metazoa; phylum Chordata; class Mammalia; order Didelphimorphia; family Didelphidae; genus Monodelphis; species Monodelphis domestica. The sequence continues at coordinate 39,813,231 of NC_077232.1, read as the reverse complement.
AACAGTTAATCAGTGCTTATGTCAATAGTTAACCCAAGAGAGGAGGTGGCGCTGGGGATCTGGGCTCATCGTCGTCCTAGTGGCTGCTGTTTGGAAACCCGGCTTAAGAAGAATGAAAAATGTTAAGCAATAAATCCGTATTTATGGGGTGCTTCCTCTATGCCCAGTGCTGGGTTAAGTTGTATAGCAGACAGGTTATGGTCTAGATTTGAACCCAGGACCTCAAGACACAAAATCTGGAATGGTAGGCTTTTTACGACATGTCTGGTATATTTTGTTGTTTTTGTTGAGTTGTTTTGGGCAGGTCCAACTCTTCCTGATCTCATTGGGATTTTCTTGGCAAAGTTTGCTATGTAAAAATTAAATTTATATCTCTAATAATAAAAAATATTATATTTTATGAGATTTTTTTTACAGCTATTTCCTCCTCCAGTTCATTTTTTGAGGAAACTGAGACCAGCAGGATTAAGGGACTTGCCTCGAGTCTCACAGAAATACAGTCTAGATTTGAACTCACAAAGGTGAGTCTTTCTGACTCCCATCTTGGAGTTCTTTCTACAGCACCACCTCGCTGCCTTTTCTTAGTGAGAAATAAAGTTGGAATAGAAATAATACTGGTCAGGGCATCGAGATGTCTCAATGGATTGAGAGCCAAGCCAAAAGATGGAGGTTCTGGGTTCTAATCTGGCCTTAGATACTTCCTAGCTATGTGACCCTGGGCAAGTCACTTAACTGTCATTACCTAGCTCAATCAGTATTGGTTCTAAGGTAGAAGTTAGGGTTTTTTTGAAAAAGAAAAAGAAATTATCACCACTGGCATGTGTCTAGTGCTTTGAGGTTTGTGAGACCCTTGGTCAGCTGGGCCTCACAATAACCTTGTGAGGTGAGTACCACTGCTAGCATCATCCCTAATCGGCTCGATTGGCAAGCAGTTATTAAGCTCCTTCTGTGTTCTAGCCACTGGAGAATCAAAGAAAGAAGCCAAAGCCATCCCTCCCCTCAAGGAACTTCCCTAGCAATGGAAGAGACAGCACGGATAGCCAAAGAACACATTCACAGCATCCTGGCCCTGGGGTGAAGGTAGGGGCTTCCCCCCAAGGCTCTGGCTGCTTGGGGAGGCTGCAAAAGGCCCCCTCAAGAAGAGATCCTTGAGCTGATGGAAGGAAATGAAGGATTCAAAGAAGCTTTGCCTCTGAAGAGGGAGTGCATTCCAGGCAACCGGGATAGCCGGCGCAAAGATATGGAAACTGGAGATGGATCTATAATACGTGAGAATTTATTTTGGATATACTGTATGAAATCCTATCTTTTAGGGATAATTACTGCATATTCCTGTCTAGGATCTGGGTCAGAGACACCATCCAGTCTGCTGTTTTTTGTATTTTCTTTGGCTTGGGAATCCCAAAGAATATCTTCCTTTTTAACAGAATTTAGTTCATAGATGAAAGAGAGAAAAGGCTCCTTTTCCTGATGATGTGCTCTGGCCATCTGTGGGGATGAGGAGGGGTGGATAGGCTGATGGGCCACCTCGTAAATGTCTATCACCAATTAAAGGTGTCCTGGGATAGTCAAGGGAGGCAGTGGATAACGAGCTCCTCAAAATCTATTTATCGGGGCTGCCTGACCCAGCTTGTGTCGTCCTTGGTCCCAAGAGAGCCTTGGAGCCCTGTATGATGCTGACCTAACCAATAAAGCTGATAGAATCAATAAACTTCCATTCTAACCCAAAAATCAGTCTCCCAAGAACATTTCAATCATAACAGTTATATATATATATAAATCAATAATAATAATTGTCCTTATCAATAACTAGCATTTATATCATGCTTTATGGTTGTTAAAAGCACTTTACAAATGTTATTTTATGCCCACAACAACCCTGAGGGATAGGTGCTGTTATGATTCCCCAGTTAGTCATCTAGGCAGCTCAGTGGTTAGTGCAATAGGCCAGGAGTCAAGAAGACTTGAGGTCAAATCAGTCTCCAGATATTTACTAGTTGTTTGACCCTGGGCAAGTCACTTAACCTCTATTTGCCCAATCCACTGGAAAAGGAAATGGCAAGCCATTCCAGTATCTTTGCCAAGAAAACTCATGGACAGTTTGGTCCATGGAGTGAGTTGGACGTGAGTAAACAAAAAACCAACACTGATGCCCCTTTTACAGATGAGGAAACTAAGGCAGGCAGAGGTTAAACAACTTGATAAATTTTGCAGATGAAATTGCAGTGCAGGTGTCACACCCAAGCTTAGAATAAGTCACTCAGGATGGAAGCAGGATTTGAACCTTCTACCTCTGACTCCAGATTCAGCTCTCCAGCCCTTCCTCCATCCTGCCTCTTTAATAAAATAAGAAGCAATGGTGGCCTGGTTTGTGGAGGCAAGATTGGTCTCCATTGATGGCACAAGGTCCTTGGAGCAGGGTCCTCCAGTAACTCAGAGACGAGGGGGAAGAGAAGGTGATGCAGTGTGATATGGCCCCTGGGCAGTTGTTGGAAGAAGATTATTAAATGCCTCAGGGAGCTGCTTACAGCCAACCTGTGATGAGAACCTGAGCTTTTAAGGCAGCCTGGAGACTCCCAGGGCCCCAGCTCGTTTGGAAAGCCGACTTAAAATGCCACGTGAATTGGAAAGGAAGAAGATGCCATGCCAAAGAACCTGCTCTCCAAAGGTCTTCCAGAGGAAAAGGCCAGGATTCCAAAGTCACAAAGAAGAAGAATGGACATTTCATATGTTTGATGTATTTTTTAAGTAGTAGGGGCAGCTGGACAGCACAGTGGATAGAGCACCAGGGCTAGAGTCCGAAGGACCTGGATGCAAATTTGGCCTCAGATACTTTCTCCCTGTGTGACCCTGGGCAAGTCCCTTAACCCCCATTCCCTAGCCCTTACCTCTCTTCTGCCTTAGAATCAATACTTAGTAACAATTCTAAGACAGAAAATAAGGGTTTTAAAAAATGAAATAAAACATTTTTTCTTCTGATTTGATATATATAAATCATTTTTTTCAAATAGATACTAAATTGTTAAGATAATTACTAAGTTGCTATTAAATTCTTTAGACCTAATAACATAAGGGGGCAGTGAGGGGACACAGTGAAGTAGGAAAGATCTGAGTGCAAATCCCACCTCAGTTACTAGTTGTATGACCTTGGGCAAGTCACTTAATCCTGTTTGCCTCAGTTTCCTCCTCTGTCAAATGAACTGGAGAGGAAATGATAAACTAGCTGTGTGACTCTAGACAAGTCACTTAATCCTGTCTACCTCAGTTTCCTCCTCTGTCAAATGAACTGAATAGGAAAGGGCAAACTAGCTGTGTGACTCTAGACAAATAATTTAATCCCGCTTACTTCAGTTTCCTCCTCTGTCAAATGAACTAGAGAGGAAATGATAAACTAGCTGTGTAACTCTAGACAAGTCACTTAATCCTGTCTGCCTCAGTTTCCTCCTCTGTCAAATGAACTGAAGAGGAAAGGGCAAACTAACTGTGTGACTCCAGACAAGTCACTTAATCCTGTTTGCCTCAGTTTCCTCCTCTGTCAAATGAACTGGAGAGGAAATAGCAAACTATCTGTATAACTCTAGACGAGTCACTTAATCCTGTTTGCGTCAGTTTCCTCATCTGTAAAGTGATCTGGAGAAGGAAGTGGCAAACCACTTCAGAATCTTTGCCAAGAAAACCCCAAAAGGGGTCACCGAGGGTCAGACACAATGTAAGCAACCAAACAACAAGGAATGAAAAATATACTTTTTTTCTTTCAATTCATATGTATTTTTAAACAGCTACTAAGTTGTTAGAACAATTATTAACTTCTTGTTGTTGACTATATTGTTAACAATAAGTAATTAATTGCTAATTTTTAACTGCTTAAACCTAGCTACTTAATAAACAGAACTGTTAGTTATTTCTTCTGGCTAAGGAATATCATGAAAAAATTACTGAAACACTAAGGGCGTTTGAACTGTGGAAATATGGGAGTACCTAAATCTCCAGGATTCTCATAGACCCTCTTAGGGCTTCTAGATCCATCCCCTTATTTTACAGATGAGGAAACTAAGGCTCAGGGAGATTCGGTGTCCAAGCTGAAGTTATCAGAGTACACAAGTGACAGCCAGAAGTTCAGCCCAGGTCCTCTGGTTCCGAATCCATTTCTCTCTCTGCTGTCTTAGAATCTCACTCTCCCCTAAATCAGGATTACGGATATGCTCGATTCTTTCCACCATTGTGGTGTGTTCTTGAGAGCAGGACCTGCCTCCGTCTTGGCCTCCCAGATCATGGGCAGTGCCTCACACATAGTAGACATTAAATTAATGTTTATGGAACTGATATGAAAATTGAAGCCCTGCCAGAGGTTAGTCAGTGGTGCCAAACAAAGGACTCCTTTTTAGGGGAAACCATAGAGAGGGCATCACATCAGGCTCCATTTAAAATCAGGTACATCTTGAGGCAGTTAGACGGTTCAGTGGATTGAGAGCCAGGACTGGAGACATAAGATCCTGGGTTCAAATCAGACCTCAGATACTTCCTAGCTGTGTGACCCTGGGCAAGTCACTTAACTCCCATTGCCCAGCCCTTACTGCTCTTCTCCCTTGGAACCAAGACAGCATTGATTCTAAGATGGAAGGGAAGGGAAGACATTCTCCAAACATATGTGTAACTAAGGTAAGAGCATGGCATGAACCTCCAGAGGCTGAATGGAAGAATGAGAACTAAAATGACAAAAGGATGCAGGGGCCAAAGCCAGGATTCTGCAGGCAGCCACGTCAGGCCCTGGGAGAGCCACTAACAATGTGCTAGCCGTCCACTGGCTTCCTTCCTAAAGGAAGCAGCCAAGAGACAGGAACTCAGACTAAGAGAGAAATGGATCAAATTCTTAAAGAAAGACAAATATGGCACTTGCAAGTTGGAGACGAATTCCTTTTCCATGCCATAATGATTTAGAGAAGAAACTCAGGCTTTTGCTCTTCCTGGACCTTAGTTCATCTGTAAGTAGAGACAAAGGCTTCGCTCCCTAAAGCCCCAGAAGCAGCGTTTGGGGGTTCAGGTACTGACCCAGAAGAATCTGCCTTCGAGGGTGAAGATTACATCCATCTGCTTCCTAAGCCTTGAGCAAGCGCCATCCCTGCCCCCAAGCATCTGTACCTTTCCAGGAAGCAAAGCCCTGTGCTGCTAAGGAAAACCAATTTAAATAATTCTAACCGAGGCACGTCCATAAAAGCATTTCCGAAGCCGTCTGCCTTCTTTTTGATAACCCCGAGCTATTAAAGCAAGAACAACAAACGATTCATAATGTGTCTGTCTTGGGCACCTGCTTAACATCCACACTGTGCCAGGCACTCTGGGAGGTACAGGAGGGATATCATAAGATTACCAACCCCCCAAGGAGTATATAATCCAATTGAGGGAGAGGAGACATGAAATAATTAGAGAACAAGAGAGTATATAATGTGCCTAATTATGTGGTACAGACAATAAAATGCAAAAGATGTTAGAAAAGGGAAAAATCAGTGTGAGCAGTCAATCAGCAACCATTTACCACAAGCCTATGTTCAAGGAACCATTTACTGCTCACCCAGGATGCCTTTTGTATGAAGGTTGTCAGGCTTGATAGAATGATGGAATTTCAGGGGGCAGCTGGGTAGTTCAGTGGATGAGAACCAGACCTAGAGATGGGAGATGTTAGGTTCAAATGTGGTCTCAGATACTTCCTGGGTGGGTGACCTTGGGAAAGTCACTTAACCCCCATTGCCTAGCCCTTACCTCTCTTCTGCCTTGCCAAAAATACACAGTATTGATTCTAAGACGGAAGGTAAGGGTTTAAAAAAAATAAAGAATGATGGAATTTCAGAATTGGAAAGGACCTCCACTGGCCATCGAGTCTAGCCTGTACCTTGAGGGAAAAAAATCTTTGCATCCTCCTTTGGCAAATTTGGGGGAGGAGGGTCTTTGAATGGAAATTTCTAAAGAGAAAAAAACCTACTACTCCCTAGAGTCAGGTCCTCTGGCTTTAAAGACAGTCTTCTTTCTGCTGTAACTAATTGTACAAGGTTGAAGATGGCATTCCAGGTAGGGATAGAGCATGTAGAAGGACACTGCCATAGAAATGGGAATGGAGGAGAGCAGGAAAAAAGATGGAGTGGTGGCCCTTCTCCTCCCCTAGGCGAATCCATCTACATGTCCCATAGATCCCATCCCTTCCCATCTTCTCTGACAGGTTTACCCCCATTTCATCACCACTCTCTACTCCAGTCATGTCTCTCCCAATCTACTGGCTCATCCCCAGTTGCCTCCAGATGCCTCATGTCACATCCATATGTAAAAGCTTTTATTTGATCTGACCATTCTCATTAGCTATTGCCCAACATCTCTCTTCCCCTTCTCAGTGAAACTCCTTGAAAAATCCAGTGACTCTTCCACTTCTCCTCTCACTTTCTTCTGCACCCTCTCCTCTGGCTCCCAACCTAATAACTCAACTGTACCTTGCCTCTCCAAAATAACAGTAATCTCTCAGTTGCTGAATCTAATGACTTTCTCCCAGGCTTTATCCTTCTTGACCTCTTTGGAGCCTTTAACACTTTAGGTCAGCAACTGTTCTCCCTTGGGCTGCTTCCTACATTTCTGTTCCTTCTTAGCCTGTTGGCTGAATCTTCATCCAGGCCATGCCTGCTAATAAATAGTGGGTGTCCTTCAAAGCTCCCTCCTGGGCTTTTTTTCCCTCTCTGTTATATCTTACTTGGTGATCTCATCAGCTCCCACAGACTCAGTTATCATTTCAAAACAGAGATCTTGATGCCCAGCTTCTCGAGCTTCAGTCCTTCATCAACAAATACCTTTAGAACATCATGAACAAGATGACCCATAGACATCTTGAACCCACCACATCCAAAACAGAATTCATTATTTCCCCCCAATTCATCCCCTTTTCCCAACTTTCCTATTCCTCAGGCATGCCACAAATCTCAGAGTCATCCTCAACTCCTCATTCTTGCTCAACCCATATATCCGACATTTTGCCAAATCTCATCATTTCTCTCTGCAAAATCTCTTACACCCATCCATCGCTTTATCTCTCACAGCAACCACCCTGGTATAAGTTCTCATCACTTCTCACCTAAACAATAACTTGAGCCTTCTGATTAGGGTCCCTATCACAGGGCTCTCCCCAGTTTGATCTATCCTCCACTCAGCCTCCAATGGCTAACTGTGTCTAACCTTGTCATCCCTTACCCCATCTCCACTCTGTCACATCTCCAACATCAAAGAGAATTTACTCTGATTGGCATTTAATGTTTCATTATCACTGACTCCTTCCTTCTTGTCCATTCTCTTCTACTCCTCTCCTCATACTCTTGGATCTAGCCACATTGGCTTTCTTGCATTGTCTTGTTTCTGACACTCCATATCCTCATGCCATCCTTTTATAAGAGCGATGCTTCATGTATGGAATACTCTCCCTCGTCATGTCTACCTCTTGGCTTCTCGAGCTTTCTTCAAGACTCAATTTAAGTTGACCTTCTTCAGGACACCTTTCCTGACCCCTCCCAGATGCTAATGCCTTCCACTCTGAAATTCTGCTCCATCTACTCTTCCTACATCTTGATTGTACCTAGCTATTGGTATATCTTCTATATGAGAAGGTTTTTCTTGAGGAGAGGGACTGGTTTTGGCCTTTCTTATAGCCTCAGTGGCTATAAGAGTAAGCACTTTTTTTTTAATTTAATTTTTTTAAAAACCTTACCTTCTGTCTTGGAGTTAATACTGTGTATTGGTTCCAAGACAGAAGAGTGGTAAGGGCTAGGCAATGGGGGTCAAGTGACTTGCCCAGGGTCACACAGCTGGGAAGTGTCTGAGGTCTGATTTGATCCCAAGACCTCCTATCTCTAGGATTGACTTTCAATCCATTGAGCTACATTGATGACCCCATAAAAACGTTTATTTGTTTTTTAAAAACCTTACCTTCCATCTTAGACTCAATACTGAATATTGGTTCCAAGACAGAAGAGTGGTAAGGGCTAGGCAATGGGAGTTAAGTGACTTGCCCAGGGTCACACAGCTGGGAAGTGTCTGAGGTCTGATTTGATCCCAAGACCTCCTATCTCTAGGATTGACTCTCAATCCATTGAGCTACATTGATAACCCCATAAAAAAGTGTTTTTTTAAACCCTTCTCTTCCCTCTTGGAATCAATACTGAGTATTGATTCCAAGGCAGAAGAGTGGTAAGGGCTGGGCAATGGGGGTTAAGGGGCTTATCCAGAGTCACACAGCTGGGAAGTGTCTGAGGCCACATTTGAACCCAAGACCTCCCATCTCTAGGCCTGACTCTCAATCCACTGAGCTACCCAGCTGCTCTAGAATAAGTACTTTGAACTGCTTATTGACTAGTGTGATCAGAGATTTAATGAGAAATAGGTTTGGAAAAGTCAGGTGAAACAAGACTAAGAAGGGCCTTGAATGACAAATATAATTTGGACGACAATTCATAAACTGTAGATAGGGAGCCTTTTTGTACATCTTGAGTATGCAAGGGAAAGGGGCTAATTGTATGAATTCTCTCGTGAATTCATTGTCATATAAAAAACTAGTCAGCCAACATGTCCTTACTGTCCCATCTAGGAACTGGTCTTAGTCTCACACCAACCTGGAGCATTCACTGGCCATTCCCATGGCTTTCTCCCCATCTTCCAACCCCAAGTTGCTGGGTATATATCAGCAGGAAATTCACATTTCTTTTTTTTTTTAAACCCTTACCTTCCGTCTTGGAGTCAATACTGTGTATTGGCTCCGAGGCAGAAGAGTAGTAAGGGCTAGGCAATGGGGGTCAAGTGACTTGCCCAGGGTCACACAGCTGGGAAGTGGCTGAGGCCAGATTTGAACCTAGGACCTCCCATCTCTAGGACTGGCTCTCAATCCACTGAGCTACCCAGCTTCCCCCCGAAATTCACATTTCTGCTGGTGACTTGATGGGGTCATTAGCCATTTGGAGAGAGTGATGGGAGCGTCATGGAAGAGGGTCAAAAGCGAGATTGCTCTGGTCCCCTGGGTGATTCAGCTTAGTGCCTATACTCTGGCAATAGCCTTTTTCTATAATGGCAAGATCATCTGAAGGCTGCAGAATAAAGGCGGTAACCCCCCTGGAGCCCCAGCCCCACCGAATAAATTAACCTTGGCAGCAGCTGGTTGCCAAACATGTCAGAAGAGGAACCTGAAACAGGTCCTGACGTGATACCCACTTTTAGTACCGGGCTAGAGGAGGCAGCTTAGGACTTTCCCCCAGGGCTCCATATCCCAGCGAGCAGCAGAGCCCAGTGGGGAGCTGGAGAAAGGGGGCAGCAGGAAGAAGGAGCAGAACGTGCATCAAGGAATCTGGAGGAGGAATGTGCCTCCTGCATCCTCCCTGGTGAAATCCACTCAGGCTTGGGCCAAACGTTGATGGAGATAGCATGTGTTGTTGGGACTGAGGCTTTTGTCGAAAGAAAATATTTTGTATTTATGTAGCAAATGCCTTCCAAGTAGCCAAGTTGTTCATAGTCCTTATTGTATCGATTCTCGAAGTCTTTTGCCTGGAGATTGATTCAGAGCTTGTATTAATGGGTCTTTTACAGAAGAGACGGGGAAAGGTTAAGACTGTCGATGGGTCGGAGCTATAACTAGCCCAGGGCAAACAGGGCTCAGGTGATGAGGTAGAGAGTATCCTTCCAGACAACCACCATTGTTCCCGTACTTGGCCTTGCTAACCCACTCCCTCACACCTCAGAGACCTGTCACTGGTGTATTAGAAAGGGGAGGTTGAGTTGTACCCAAGGGGGTTCAGACTTTCAGTATTGAAGGGGGAAAGAGAGTGGAGACCCCCCTTCTCAAAGTGGGGTTCAGGGGAGACAGCTGATGTTTAGGGTTGGCTCAGAGAGAGGAGAGGGGGTTTGAAGATTTTCCCCCTTCTGCCTTCCTTCCTTAGCTATGGCTGCTCTTCCAGATTTTCTCTTGTCCCTCCCGTCCCCCCTCCACTATTTGAGACCAAAGGGTCTCCCCTTGATCTGTTCACTCACACTCAGCCTCTGTCACACTGGGATGGTCCCAGCCATCTTCCTACAAGGATAATTTAGTGTGATTCTACGTATGATCAGAGTGTCCTTTGGGTACACACACACACACACACACACACACACACACACACACACACACACACACAATCAATCCTCTCTTCCCTTAAAAAACATATACAGGGGGCATCTGGGTAGCTCTGTGGATTGAGAGCCAGCCTAGAGATGGGAGGTCCTGGGTTCAAATCGGACCTCAGACACTTCCCAGCTGTGTGACCCGGGGCACGTCACTTCATCCCCATTGTCTAGCCTTTACTGCTCTTCTGCCTTGGAACCAATACATAATATTGATTCCAAGACAGAAAGTAAGGGCTCAAAAAAATATGCAATTTTTGTTCCAGGTGCAAATATTCCAAGTTGTAGCTCTGCCATGATTATAAAAGCAAGTTTTAAAAGCCTGCTTTTTCAAATATCCTGACATTCCTTCTTAGAATCAATACTAGGTACTGGTTCCAAGATAGAGGAAGAGTAAGGGCTAGGCAATGGGGGTTATGTGACTTACCCAGGGTCACACAGTTAGGAAGTCTCTTTTAACCCAGGTCCTCCTCCCATCTCTAGACCTGGATCTTAAATCACTGAGCCACCTCGCTGCCCCCCTGCTTTTTCTAATGAAGAAGGAAGAAAGGTCGTTTGAATATTGCCCTCATTGCAAGTATTAAGAAAGGGAGCTGTTTCTTGCTCAGGACCTCATATTTGACTGAATGACTGAACTGCCTGAATTCTGGGTTCCGGGTCTGAAGAACTGGGTTGGAACCCTGACTCAGCCATAAGTCAACTATCTCTTGGATCTCTCATTTAAAAATGAGGAGATCAGACTAGAAGACCTCTAATGCCCCTTTCAACTCTAAAGCTATGAGCCTGAGAACAAAGCATGACTTTATTTTGGCCTTTTTAATTATTGCTTAAAATAGCCCCATGGCTGTGAAGTTACAAGACTTTATGCATTTAAATGAATTAATTTAAATGTAAATCATTATTAAACAAGTTTAGTTGGTTACATTATTATCCATGATTAACTTTTTGGTAAGTTTTTTTAAAAAATTAAATCCACTCCATCCCTTTCCTCTGCTATAATCCACAGAATTTTGAGCCAGATGGGACTTTAGAATTCTTTGGCTGTTTCTAAAATTGTCATGGAGCCAAAGAAGGTTAGAATCCCCTCCCCTAAAGCGAGTACATAGACCCAATTTTGAGTTATTGATTAGGGTAGGATATAAGAGCTGGACAGGGCCTGAGAGAGCAATCAATTAATCAGTCAATAAGCATTCATCAGTTGCCTGCTTCTTGCCAGACACTGTTCCAGGTGCTTGGGATACAAATACAAACCTGAGCCAGTGTCTGTTTGTAACATTCTGCTTGGTGTGGGGCACGTGTGAACATCAGTCTGGTTACCAACCCCAGTTCTCCCTTTGCCTTCTGTGACCTTGTTCAGGTCACTTCCCCTCTCTTGAACCTCCCTCAGTTTTCTCATCTGTAAGATGAAGATATTGGCCTTGGTATTTCCACAGTCATGGGAGTATGTGGTTTTGACCTGAAAGAGACCTTAGAGATGGCAGGATGTCTAAATGCATTGAGAGCCGGGCCTAGAGATATGTGATCCCAGATGCTTCCTATCTGTGTAACCTGGATGAGTCACTTAATTTCCATTGCCTAGCTCCTATCGCTTTTCTACCTTAAAACCATTCAAAGGTAGAAGGAAAGAAGAAGAAAGAAAGAAAGAAAGAAAGAAAGAAAGAAAGAAAGAAAGAAAGAAAGAAAGAAAGAAAGAAAGAAAGAAAGAAAGAAGAGAAAGAAAGAAAGAAAGAAAGAAAGAAAGAAAGAAAGAGAGAGAGAGAGAGAAAGAGAGAGAGAGAGAGAGAGAGAGAGAGAGAAAGAAAGAAAGAAAGAGAGAGAGAGAGAGAGAGAGAGAGAGAGAGAGAAAGAAAGAAAGAAAGAAAGAAAGAGAGAGAGAAAGAAAGAGAGAAAGAAAGAAAGAAAGAAAGAAAGAAAGAAAGAAAGAAAGAAAGAAAGAAGAGAGAGAAAGAAAGAGAGAAAGAAAGAGAGAAAGAAAGAGAGAAAGAGAGAAAGAAAGAAAGAAAGAAAGAAAGAAAGAAAGAAAGAAAGAAAGAAAGAAAGAAAGAAAGAAAGAAAGAGAGAAAGAGAGAGAAAAGAAAGAAAGAAAGAAAGAAAGAAAGAAGAAAGAAAGAAAGAAAGAAAGAAAGAAAGAAAGAAAGAAAGAAAGAAAGAAAGAAAGAAAGAAAGAAAGGAAGGAAGGAAGGAAGGAAGGAAGAAAGGAGGGAGGGAGGGAGGGAGGGAGGGAAGGAAGGAAGGAAGGAAGGAAGGAAGGAAGGAAGGAAGGAAGGAAGGAAGGAAGGAAGGAAGGAAGGAAGGAAGGAAGGAAGGAAGGAAGGAAGGAAGGAAGGAAGGAAGGAAGAAGAGAGAGGAAGGAAGGAAGGAAGGAAGGAAGGAAGGAAGGAAGGAAGGAAGGAAGGAAGGAAGGAAGGAAGGAAGGAAGGAAGGAAGGAAGGAAGGAAGGAAGGAAGGAAGGAAGGAGAGAGAGGAAGGAAGAAGAGAGAGGAAGGAAGGAAGGAAGGAAGGAAGGAAGGAAGGAAGGAAGGAAGGAAGGAAGGAAGGAAGGAAGGAAGGAAGGAAGGAAGGAAGGAAGGAAGGAAGGAAGGAGGGAGGGAGGGAGGGAAGGAAGGAGGGAGGGAGGGAGGGAGGGAGGGAGGGAGGGAGGGAAGGAAGGAAGGAAGGAAGGAAGGAAGGAAGGAAGGAAGGAAGGAAGGAAGGAAGGAAGGAAGGAAGGAAGGAAGGAAGGAAGGAAGAAGTCTTAGAGATGATTAAGTCCAAGCCCCCCATTTTATAGCTAATGATAACTGTGGTTTGTACAGGTGTCACACAAGCATCAAAGCATTAAACCCAGGACTTTAGCTCTCTTGCCATTCTACCACTAAAGTCATAGGATCATAAATCATAGCTTTAGAACTGGGAGGGACCTTCAATACCATCATCTGAGTCTTTACAAAAGGAAACTGAGGCACAACCAGATGAAGGGGCTTGCTTATCCAATCCCCCGACATGGAAAAGTTGATGTTATGTATTTATCAAATAACCAAAATGTATATATCATTGAATGCCCCTTGGCAGAAAATCTTGGTCCCTGCCTTCTGAGAGCTTCCCCTCTTAGTTGACAGGACAGATCAATAAATCCATCTGGGTCCTCTTTTTTTTCTTCTAGACGAGAGCTGAGCAAAGTCTTTGTCTGAATATATGGCAGTGCCATCTAGTGTCTGCTCAGCACCCCGAGGCTCCTTCCCATATCATCCCCTTGTTGCAATAGGCAAAGTCGTGGAGGATTTTACCAGCGTTTGGAAGCAAATCTGGACTCACAGGTGGCTCTCCGAGAACACCATGGAGATAGTTGTCTCTTCCTATTAGCTGCTGTTCTTTTCGGGTGATAATCTCTTTGGAAGCTTGCGACTGAAAGCTGTTTCATTAGCAGTTGGGACAGCGTGTCCCTTTCAAATGCAGGCAGGGTGAGAATTCATATGAACCTGATATTAAGCTCTTAAACAACAGTTTTGCCAACCCATTTTTAAAGGAAAGCAGACGGCAGAAAAAAAGGGAAGAAAATATGTTGAAGAGTTCTTTTGCCAAGTCTCTTCTACCTCCCACTGCAAATTTCATTTAAAAACTATAAATGGGAAATGGTGGGGAGGGCATCCAGGTGACTTAGTGGATTGAGAGACAGACTTAGAAATGGGAGGTCCTGGGTTCAAATCTGTTCTCAGACACTTCCCAGCTCTGTGACCCTGGGCAAGTCACAACCCCCATTGCCTAGCCAGTACCCCTCTTCTGCCTGGGAACCAATATGCAATACTGATTCTAAGATGGAAGTTATGGGTTAAAAAAAACCATACGGGCATGTAATGAATGTAGATTGGGGCTCAGATTGTGTGATTATTATCCTGTTTCCCCTCTGTGTCCCTAGACCACCACAGCCCATAGCTGTTCTGATCTCTGTGGCTCTGCATCTCTTACCGATGTGGTTCAATCCATTTTATCTATTGATTTTTATACTTTATTGCTGCCTTTTGGGTTTTTTTTTTAATACCACAGCCATATTCTGCTATGGCCACCCTTACCCCAGTGAACTCTCCCACAGAACAAAGAAAGACAGTAAGCAAAACCAAGAAAGGAAAATTAACTGATGTTCCACACCTATAGTTCTCACCATCTACTAGGAGGAAAGAAATATGTTTCATCATCTCTCCTATATCATCAGTTTTCTCTGTGAATGTGTGACCCTGGGCAAGTCATTTATTCTCTCCAAACCTCAGTTTTCTGATTTGTAAAATGAGGAGTTTGAACTCATTGTCCTCTAAGACCCTTTCAAGTTCTAATCCATGATCCTATATGTCTCTCTTCCTTCTAGAATGGATTTAGCTTCAAGAAATGGAGAGAACCAAGAGGGCTAAAGTCAACATGGTACAGTAGGAAAATCACTGGATTTTGAGTCTGAGGGCCTGGAGTTGATTCCTGGACCTGCCATGTACTCACTACATGGCATTAGACAAGTCATTTACCCTCTATAGACCTCAGTTTCCTAAACTGTAAAATGAGGAAGAGTTGGACTTAGGAGACCTCTGGTTCTTCCCATTCTATTGATGTGGGCCCTGCAGTTAGCCACTGCAGAAATAGTTGGGTGGGAAACAGACCCAGCTCGCTATTTAATAAGAATGCCCAACAGAATCTCTTACTGGCCTACTGCTTGCCATTGTTAAAGTAAATTAATTCATACGCTTTTTCCCTCCGACTCATTCGTCCTCTGATTGCCCCTAACCAAAAGATCCCTCCATTTGGCTTGACAACCTTTGATTTATACTGGAAGAGGAAGACTGCCCGAGACTAGGCTCTTAGGTGGTCCCCAGTGGATGAATACTGTAGGCCTGCTGGGCCCTGGGAAATACATTAGCTTGGCTCATGCTGTGAGATGATTGAGCGGAGTGGTAATGGCGATGGCCAAGCCTCCTTTGTCTCTGCTTCCTTCCTCTCTTCTTATTTAAGGGAGTGGGTGAGTGTGTGTGTGTGTGTCTCTGTGTGTGTAGGGGGTGCAATTGAATGTTCAGTGTGCAGATAGCTACAGACAAAATAAGGGAGACATTTCACAGAGACCTGGAATGTCTGAGCCACATTGATAATTAAAACACTACATCACTCCTTTAAAAAATAAAAACAAAAATCCTAGTTCAAAGGTTCCCTACATGCCCACTTTCTAGAACTCATAGATTTAGGGCCAGAGTTTATTTTGGATTCAGATTTTACCTCTGATACTACTATGTGATTTTGAAAAAGTCAATTAACCTCCCTGGGTCTCAGTTTCCTCCAATGTAAAATGATCACATTAGACTAGCTAGCCTCCAGATCTGTGCTTCTCCAATGTAGTCCAAACTCCTTATTTTGCAAATGAGATAACCTGAGGCTCAGCAGGGTCTATGTTATATCCCTAGCACTTAGCACAATGCCTGGCCATAGCAGGCACTTATTAAAAACTGAGGTTTTTGGTAAAATCAAGTTTCAAATTCAGATTCAAAGAATAAAGAGGCAACATGGAAAAGTAAATAGAACAATAGGCTAACAGTTAGGGAGAACTAGGATCCAATCACACACGTACACCTATATACCAGCTTTATAACCCTAAGTGGTCAAACAAATCTGCCCCTCTGGTCCTCAGTTTCCTCATTTGTAAAATTAAAAGGCTGGACTCAATGATTTCTGAGGCCCCTTCCAGCTCTTGGTCCTTGACCCTATAAACTCAGTATTCTTTCTGCTGCAACCTGCCATTCAACCCAACACATGTTTACACACCCAGTGGGTGCTTTATAATTGATGTGATGGTCCTAAAAAGAAGGGATCTGTTCTAGCTAGCTTCCCCCATCAGTTCCCCCTTAATCCAGCTAGAAGCTTCGGACAGATGCTAGTTTGGTGCATCCTTGTCCCTGGGAACTTGTTAAGAAGCATTTTATCCTTTCTCCTTTAATAAGATCAAAGTAAATCACAGAGGCACCTTCTTTTCAAACTCTTAGCTTCCAGGAGCAGCACCCTTTAGATTGTCTCCCATTGTGCCCCAAGACATCAGCTAGGTGCTGCTCTCAGCCACAACCTGGATCAAGCTCACACACATTTAAGATTCTTTTTGTAATAATAAGATTTATTCCTCTCGATCACACTATCCAGCATTTCCAGCACATTGCTGTCAGAGTGAATAAACTCCTCTCAGTTCCTCAGACACTAAAATTTTACAAAAGTTGTAGGTGAGTTGCCATTTAGCACTAGCTGAAGGAGTTTTTATCTCTGAAAGTTCCCTATACTGAATAACCCCAGCCTTATTGTTGTCAGCAGCATCATTATTATCATCATGGACTTCTACTCAGACAGAATCAGGATCAGGACCAAGGCTAGCGCTCAAGAGTCTTAGATCATCCTCTTGGGCAGCAGATGTAGCCCCTTCATTTCAGTGCTTTGGGGCTCAAATGAGATCATATACACAAAGCATTTTGCAAATTGTAACATGCTATATAAACATCTGTTATTATTGCCCCTGCTGCTGCTAAAGAGGTAGGAACCAAGGCCCCCAAAAGGGAAATGACTTGCCCAAGGCCACACAGGTAGAGCTGGGATTTGCCCTTGACTTAAGATCTGGGTTTATTTCTAATACTACATCATTTTGCACCCCCTACCTTCCAATTACAAGTCTGATATTTAACTAATACGCAATAATGAGGATGACTAGATGAGGATGAGGATGAGGATGGCTCTCTTCTCTTTCTCAGTTTACATTTCTGTGTGCTTATTAGCTCACCTGCTACAACAGACCTAAGGCCTGATCCATCTTGTGAAGGAAACCCCTTTACAACCACACACTTAAATTCAAGGGCTCACAGTGCAATCCCTAATAACAAAGCTACCTAAGACATATTTTGCCTCCAGTGTCACCCTGCTGAATTTGCAGCCCCCGACAATTCCCACAGATTGGACAAACATAGTGTTTCAGAGTGAAAAAAGACCGGGTTTTGGATTGGTAAGCCCTAACTCCAGCATCTTCAATCAAAACACTGAAATCAGCAGGTTTCAGCCATCCACTCATCCTGAACCAGCCGGGATTGTGTTATCACGGGTTTTAGAAAGAGTTTAAAGGTTCAAGAGAGCATTTCAGTTGTATGTTGATGCCATTAGTGCTGAGCCTGTGTTAATAAGCTCCTTGTGCCCATGGATATCATCGCCGTAGATCAATACAATCTATGCTCCCGATTTCTGTGATGAATGAGCATCATTATGACCTAATTAGCAAGCCTCATATTTTGAATGGCTAAATAGCCACAATCCCCCGTAATCTGGAGCCACTTCTGTTAAGATTCTCAAATGCAGTCCCCGTCTGTTGCATAAATGAAAGAGAAGAAAAACATCCATTTAAATATTTATTTGCTCCAGTGAAGGGTAAACATTTCTTCTGCGTTCGATTTCTTTCGCTAGGCTTTTTCTCCCATTAACGTTGTGTGTCTGTCTATCTGTGTGTCTGTGTGTCTGTGTGTGTAAAAGGGCAAATAATATTAAAGGGTGAGCACAGACCAAGCAAAAGCCAGTCTTGTCATTGACGGGTGAAATTTAGTCAATCATGCTGAGCGTGGGGGTGCCGTGTCCTATGATTTGTGATGATGGTTGGCATGTCAGCCTAGCTGGTAATAGTTTGTCTCGGAATTTAGACTAGTGACCCGGGTTTCTAGACCCATATCCATTAAACCTTGGCAGAGGTCCTTTTGGAACACAATTTTTTCACCTTAAGACTTCATTACTTCGGGGCTCTGTAATTGTGTCAGTGTGATTATTCCCTCCAACAATCCAGATCTCTATCTCTTCGTAACAATGCAGTAAATTCTCTTCACACATTGTGTGGCTCCGAGATTCATCATCTCTCTGCCCCACTGGGGATGAGTCTCTCTAAACCTAGCTGTTACACTTTGGACGGCCGGCAAACAGTTCTCCATTGGGCAAGTCTATCTGGACTACAAGCCCTTCCAGCTTGGTATAACCTTCCCAGTCTTAGGCTAGAAAAGTCTTCAGGATCTCAGGTCACCCAAACATCTTGGTGAATCAATGGAATATTATCAGAACATCATAGACTCATTATATAAATTGCTTACCTTCTCAAGGAGGAGTATGGAAAGGGAAGGAGAGAGAGAATTTGGAGCTCAACATTTTTTTAAATAAATGTTAAAAATTATTGTTTACATGTAACTGAAGGAAAGATTTAAAATAAATTCAAACCAAAATAATAATAATAAATAATAATAGGATCATAGATTTCAAGGTAGAAGAAACCAGGTAGGGATGAAGTTCATTCCCCCTATTTCAGAGACAAGAGAACTAAGATCCACTGATGTAAAGTGACTTAATTCAAGGAGACAAAGTTAGTGACCGATCCAGAATTTTAATTTGAACCCAGACCTTCTGACTTAACAAACATAGTATTCTTTCAATATTAGTAGAGAATGACAATATTTCTCTTCTTTAACCACTCTGATAATTCCAGTCTCTTTCTTCCAGGAAATATTCTGGGTATCTAAATCCTCCATTAAGTTTTCCCCAACTATTTTAGGCCTTTCTTATCCCCATCTACTCAGTACCTCAAGTAGCACATAGAATGTGTTAGTTGTTTCAATAAGCCTTGATCTCACTTTCTTAAGGAAATTATCAGCTTTGTGAAGGTAGAAACCTCTGCCTAAATCACAGATTTAGATCTACGAAGGATCTTAGAGCTCATCTAGTCCAACTCCCCTCATTTTAGGGATGAGGAAACTGAGGGCCAACACCACACAGTTTCTAAGAATCAAAGGCATGGCATGACTTCCAGTTTGTCTCTATCCTCCATACCACACTGACTCCCAACTTCCTTGGACTCCCATAACAACTAGCACAAAATGAGTCTGAGCACAGCCCTTGGGAGGCATTATGTTTGCTGATGATATATACTTCTGGAGCAGCTAGCTCAATGGATAGAAGCATGAAGTCAGGAGGGCCTGGGTTCAAATCAGACCTCAGATACTTCCTTGTTGTGTGACCCCCCAAGCAAGTCATTTGAACCCCAATTTCCTGGCTACCTTGCCACTCTTCTGTTTTAAAATCAATTCTAAGACAGAAGGTAAAGGGTTTTTTTTTTAAGTCTTAAATATATATTTCTTATTAATCTAAGGAAAAATCCATTTGTCCCTATTCTTTCAAATGTTTTTAATAGGAATGAGTGTTGTGTTTTGTCAAAAACTGTTTCTGCATCTATTAATATTTTTATATGGTTTTTGTTACTTTTTTGTTGTCATCAATTATGTTAATAGTTTTCCTTATATTAAACCGTCACTTCATACCTGGTATAAATCCTGTTTATACATATAATCTTTGTGATGCATTGTTGTGCTCTCCTGGCTAATATTTTATTCATAATTTTGCATATGGGGACAGCTAGATGGCTCAGTGGATGGAGAGCCAGGCCTAGAGATAGGAGGTTCTGGGTTCAAATATGATCTTAGAAACTTCCCAGCTGTGTGACCCTGGGCAAGTCACTTGGCCCCCATTGCCTTGCCCTTAGAATTCTTCTGCCTTGGAAGCAATACCTAGTATTGATTCTAGGATGGAAGGTAAGAGTTTTGTTTTGTTTTGTTTTGTTTTAATAATTTTTCTGTTTATATTCATTAATGAAATTGGTGTCTAATTTGAGGTATTATGGAAAGTTTGATTGGTTCAGTATCTTCCAGGTTGTTATCTATTACTTTATCTGGTTCCTTGGCTTCCATAGTCAATCAGTTGCCAAGTCTTGTATATAAACATGTACCCACTCACACTCGATACTTATGTTGTAGCTCATCTATAGGGGAAGCTAGAATGGTATAGAGGATAAAACTCAAGGTCTGGAGTCAGGAAGTCCTGAGTTCAAATCCAGATTTAGATACTTGCTAACTATGTGACTGAGAGCAAGTCACTTAACTTCTGTTTACCTTAGTCCACTGGAGAAGGAAATGACAAACCACTCCAAAACCTTTTTTAAAAAATCCAAATGGGTTCACAAAGAGTCAGACGTGACTGAGAACAACTTAAGAGAGCTCACCTATATCTTTCAAATCTGATCTCCACTTCACCCCCAGAAGTATCTTGGCATAAAGACATAGAGTCAGGGGGAATTGGAGTAAACTGTCTCACTAGCTATCTAGCCTTTAGCTAATCATTATCAGTCTACTCATCTGTAAAATGGACAGATGATATCTAGAGCAATTACATCATACAGCTACAGTGAAAAAAAATACACTAATAGTGCCTGTAAGGCTCTTTACAACACACACTTACAAGTACTAGGATTACCATTATCAGCATCATCACCAACTCTGATATCTCATTCTTCTGTTTTTCCCCATTATTATTAGCATCACATTCTGATCTTCTTCAATGAGGTTCTTATATAAGGACATGGTTCCAGGAAAAAGCCAATAACCTGCTATTATTCTATTCCATTGAATGTTCCAGAGACTTTCATGCAGGTAGATGAAGTAACTGCTTCTTGCAGGTGGATGAAAGTAGAAGGACCTGCTCCCATTGTCTGTAGGCTCATATCCTGAATATCCTCAGCCCAACTCCAGGAGCACTCAGGGGGAGGGAGGATGGACAGCTCATCCTATTCCCACAGGATATTCATCTCCTTGGTCAAGTCTTTGGGTTTTGAAATCTTTTGTTTCCTGTGCTTTAGAGATTATGAGTAGCTGACATGGTGACATACTAGAAGCATTGTCAAAGGCAGCTGTGGGGCTCAGTGGATTTGAAAGCCAGACCTAGAGAAAGGAGGTCCTGGGTTCAAATGTGACCTCAGACACTTCCTAACTGTGTGACCCTGGGCAAATCACTTAATCCTCATTACCTAGCCCTTACAGCTCTTCTGCCTTGGTACCAATATGCAATATTGATTCTAAAATAGAAGGTAAGGCTTTAAAAAAAGAGGGGGGGGGAAGCATTGTCCTTAAATGTTTAGGAAACAATGTTATATCCTCGTGTTTATAGAATTGTTACTATTACTATTTGTTATCTGCTACTATCACCCTAATCCAAGTCTTTATTATCCTTTTTTCCAAGACTACCATAACAGTAGTCCTCACCAGTCTTTGTCCCCCTGATTCTCAATCTGAAGGAACAGAAATTTGACCCAGCCCAGCCCCCGGTCTAACTAACTTATTAATTTTTTATTTATTATTTTATTAATGCCATTTTATTAATTTTTATTGTTTATTAATTTTTATTTATTAATACCATATCTTTTTATTTTTATTATTTATTAATACCATATATACCTCTAATGAATCACTCTTTTATGTAAAAAGGATACAAGGAAATAGGTGCCAGATTAATCCTTTTAAGACATAGTTTCTTTACATCACTCACAACTTGCCATTTTATAGATGAGTAAACTGAGGCTCAGAAAGTCAAAGGGGCTTGCCAAAGACCATACCGTTGTAAATGTCTGAATAAGGATTCAACCTCTAGTCTTTCTTTCTCCCAAGTCTGCCATCCTGTCCACTATGCTACCTCACTGCCTAAGGATAGAGACAGAAGTTATGGTTAGGAGGACCGCTAGAACCTTATCAGATAAAGTAGACTGAAAGATCCCAGAGTATGTGTGAGTCTGAGGTTGGGCTAAGAGCAGCTGCTTAGATACAAAAGTCCTAAAATTATCCTTCAGAGGCAAAGAGGTCTGGATAATAGTGAGGGCAGCCTTTGGGTTGGAATATACCGTGTGATTTTTCTCCCTCCTACCAGAAAAACAGCAGCTTAAAAATCAAAAGCTCCAGCTGTGGAAATCCTGTAATTGTCCGGTCTAAAGTATGTGCCATGTTTGGGTATGTGTGATAACGGCCCCCAGTGGCCTTCTTAATCAGGTCAAACGCCTGTCCATTGCCGTTCTCGAGAAACCAACGTATGGCTCATTAGACCAAACTCCTTGCCGAGGAACACATGAATAATCACCCGGCAGCAGTGGAAATAGCCAGCCCAAAAGAGAAGGAGGAAGCTGGTGTTGGTTCGACCTGTGGATTTATTCATTTTCTCCTTAGAAAGCTATTTTTACCACTCCCCAAAATACGGGTGTTTTGTTTGTTCTTTGTGTTTCCATAATCGTCTGTCAAGCTTTGCTTTGGCACCCAGCTAAGGAGCGTTTGACTGGGGGCCTGGAAGGATTTGGAGTGATTTATACGTTCCTCACCTTTTGAAGTATGAAGTTCATGTTGGTTTGTTTTGTGAAAAAAATCCCCAGAGCACACAGCAGAGATGAAAGGTGAGAAAAAAGAAATGTCGGATTTGTATGGAGCAGTCTTCCTTGGCTAGATTGAGAGGAGGGCTTTACTGGGGAAGTGGGGCTAGATGGGAGAAATCAGCAGGTACCCTTCTTGTTTTGAAGCCCATGATAGAATTTCTCCCACCATAACATTCTTTGGATTGGATCTGATAGATCTCAACAAAACCTTGGGATGGGAAGAGGAGGAAAACTCATGTAGGTGGAGGCCTTCTAGGGCAGCAGGGAGAGAGAATAGGAAATGAGGCAGTAGTGAGATATAGATTAATCAACAGACATCTTGGGTAGGAAATCCAAATGGTGGTTTCTATGACAACAATTGGATGGTACCAACTCCATCCCCCACTGTTGAGAATCTGAGCGAGGTTGGCATTCTCCCAGGAGTGATGGGGACCACAGGAAGTCAACAAAATTGTTGGGGAGGGGAGAGAAGAAGTAGATTAGGGATCTGTCTGAATCTTTTAAATCAATAAATTGTCATTCAAAACTACGTGATTGAACCACTTTCTGATTTGTGATAGCCATGCTGGGGTTTTCCCCTCTTAAAAGCTACACAACGGACAATTCTGAAGGACTTATGACAAAGAATACTATCCACCTGCAGAAAAAGAGCTGCTGGAGTCAGAATGTAGATCAAAGAATACGATTTTGCATGTTTGGGTTTTTATTTGGGGGGGGGGGTTGGTCTTATGTGAGTATTGTCTTACAACAATGACCAATATGGAATTAAGTTTTGCATGGTACTACATGTATAACCCAGAGCAAATTGCTTGCCATCTTTGCCTACCCTTAGTACAAAAGTTGGTGAGTCTAAGCCTTTATTTATTGCCTTCTTCCATTAGAATGTAAATTCTCTTAGGGCAAGTTAAGTGTCTGGGGGGTGGGGGGATAGAGAGCCAGGTCTAGGGACAGGAGATCTTGGGTTCCAATCTGGACTCAAACAATCCCTTGCTGTATGACCCTGGGCAAGTCACTTAACCCCCATTGCCTAGCCCTTCCCTCTCTTCTGCCTTAGAACCAATATTTAGTATTGATTAGAAAGTGAGGAATTTAACAACAACAAAAAAAAAGAATGTAACCCCTTTTGAGATCTTTATATCCTCAGTTCTTGGCACATTGCCTGACACATAGTAAACACTTCATAAATGCTTTATCCCTTTGTTTTGCTAGACTATGGCTTAATGCTTATATCTGCCTGTTAAGATAAGTTCATCAACCTCCATTCCCCCAACTGAGCCCCAGTCCGTATTCCTGAGTTCTGTGGGACCTTTGGTCTGCAGCTTCCACGTCCTTTTGGATCATGGGAATGGATTATTCTTTCAGCATGCCCTCATTCAGGCCAAGACCTACAGTACCAAAGGAGAATGAGATCAAGAGAAAAGAGTCCAGTTGTTAGCTAAAATCCATTGCTGTTCTTGGAATATATGGTGAATTCAGACAGTCTTCTAGATTACAGCTATGATGATTAGACTCTTTTCTAAATGATACATTCATTATAAACTAATAAATTATAAATTCGTGTTGCTTTGTTTTGTGGGGGGAAATCCCCATAAATTTTATTTATGCTGATTTTTACTTGACTGTAACTTTCCAATGACTACTCCATCCCTCTCCCTGGAACCCTACTTTGTAAAAAAAAGACATGTAGTCAAGAAAAACCGACCAATACGTTGGCAATGTATGATAATGTATGCCTCTTTCCAAGCCTGTAGCCCATCACCTCTACGTCGAAAGCAAAAAGATTTGCTTCACCACACATCCTTGGAAGCCAAGATTTTGCACTGAATCCATCAGAGTCCTGAAGTTCTTTGTTATCACTTTCCTTTGCATTGTTACAATATTTTAGTCATTACATAGGCTATTTATTTGATGCCACTTTTCTTTGGCCTTAGAATTTCTTTAAATTCTTCAAACGCATCAAGTCAAGTCAACAAGTGTTTATGAAGCTCCCATTATATGCCAAGGACTCTGCCAGGGATGTGGGATATGAAAAAAAGTCAAAAAGCAGTTCCTATTACTAAGGAGCTCACAGTCTAATGAGGAAGACAATATGCAAACGGCTATGTACAAATATGTTATACTCCTCATAAATTGGGTATCATCCCAGAAAGGAGGCACTAAAAGGATCAGGAGGCAGCTAAGTGGTTCAGATCTAGGTCTAGAGATGAAAAGTTCTGGGTTCAAATCTGGTCTCAGACACTTCCTAGTTCTGTGACTGTGGGCAAGTCACTTAACCCCCATTGCCTAGCCCTTCACTCTTCTGCCTTGGAACCAATACACAGTATTGATTCTAAGATGGAAGGTATGGGTTTAAAAAAATAAATAAAAGGGGACCATATTGATGGGCATTCTGTGAAACATGTGAAAGATGAGGACCGATTATTGATCACTCAAAGCCAATGATAAACAATCTGTTCATATACCTGCTTCAGGCCAGGCTAAGGCATCACTTTTTTCTCAGGAAATTTTTCTCAGTGAAACATTTATTCTCCTCAGTAGCCGTGTTCTCAGGATATATCAAGCATAAACTTTTGGTAAACCCTTGAATTTTCCAGCTCTGGGGGAAAGCATTGATGACCCTGCCCTAGTTAAATCTCTGCCTTTAATAGAGGTGGCTTCAGAAGAGTAGCAGAGAGATGACAGTAGGGGTTTTCACTTTGCTCTCTCCTGTTGTTTATTTCTCAATTCAAAACTTTGAAGTAGCTCTCTAAGCTACATGTTAGAAGTCAGGGGTCAGTGATTCCCATCAGCTTAGAATTCAGACTTCTTCATTTCAGGCAGTGATTTAGAAAAAAAGGCTTTGCCTAGAAAAGCTAACAGTAGGGTGTTAAAAGCACTTAGGATCTAACCCAGATCTTTGGTTGGAGTTAGAGCTACTGGCCCAGGAGCCATGCCAAGTGCCAAGACTTTGAATTGAGAGTCTGCCCATGTTTTCCCATGAGCCAGTATCTTCCTTGATGAGAGAATCATGTTTCTTCCTCCTCTTCCCAGTCTGAACTGGCCTTTAGGAAATAGACTGGGGAGGAATCATCCCATCTTCCCAGAAACAACTTTTGAAGCCCATATCGGGCTACAGGTGTGTGGAATTGTCACAGTAATTATTCTGCTGTGCTGTGCATCCTTCTGGTAGGAAACACAAGGGTTGATCAGAGGCCCTTCTGTTCTACTGTCATTTCTTGTTCATTCTGCTGTATTTTTCCCTCAAGGAGAGAAAACAGATTTTTTTTCCTCCAGTCTGAGTTGAATGAGACTAAAAGTATAGGCTGGCCTATTTAAAGATATGTTGCATTACATGAGACATTTTGGGGAAGGGAAAAAAGGTAACTTATGCTTGCTATCACTTTTGAAAATTTCCCTCCCTTTCACAGTGGAATGATCAAAAGATACTGGTTTTAGTATCCAAGGTCTTGAGTTCTAATCCTACCTCTGACACTTACTAGTTTTCTGTTGCTGTTCAGTCATATTTCAGTCAGGTCAAACTCTTCCTTACCCCATTTCAGGTTTTCTTCGCAAAGATACAGAGTAGTTCACTGTTTCCTTCTTCACTTTATTTTACAGATGAAGAAACTGAGGCAAGCAGGGTTTAGTGACTTGCCCAGTATCACTCAGCTAATAAGTGTCTGAGGCTGGATTTGAATTTGTATCTTCCTGACTCCAAGCCCAATACTCTATCCACTGTACCATCTAGCTGTCCTGTTATCTGTGTACCCGTCAGTAAATCTCTGTACCTTCCTGAGGTTAAGTTTCCTCCATTGTAAAAAGAAGAGGGTTGGGCTGCATGGCCTCAGAGTCCCTCAGTATGATCTTATTTGGCCTCACAAGAGGCCTGAGTGGTGGGTGCTATTTTTCTCCATTTTAGCCATAAGGAAAATTTGAGAGAAGTCAAATAATGTGCCCTGGTTTGCACAGCTAGAACTGTCCAAGGTAGGATTCGAAGCCAAGTGTTCCTAATGTTAAAGCCCAGAACTGCCTACGGTGCACATTGTCCTTTATCTCCGATTTGGCTACAACCTCAGAACCACTTTTGTTCATCTGGTTGGTTTATGAGTGTATCTTCTATAGGGAACTTGGCACTCTCTGGTTCCTTCTTTTCCCACCCCACCACCCCCATCTCAGCTGAGCAGCCAGCTATAAATATAGGACAGCAGCCTTGGGCTTACTTAACCTTCTTAACTTCCCCATCTCAGCAGGTCACCAGCAAATATTGACCCTGGCTCTTACTCCATATGGCACCAGATTTCTGCCCACCAGTGCCCAAACTAAGCTATTTTTGTAACTTCTCTTTTCACATTTTCTTCCATCTTTTCTAATCCATGTCAAGGCACTTGTGTGATTTTCAGGGGAAGAGGTATCTAGCCCAGGCCCCCACTTCCCTAGCAAGGGGAGCCCAAAGACTGGAGAGTTAGTTCCTTCAGATCCTAGAATGAAGCATACAAAATGGCTTGTTCTTATACCAGGTTACTCCCGGTGCCAACTGGGTCCTAGGAATTAGGTCAGTGACACCAGAGTTAATCATTGGCCCAGTAAGCTGACAGTTTAAATTAATAGATATAGCCAAAGGCAGGCAAAGATAGAAGTTCTCCCAAGGGAAAGGCCATTTAGAAAGTGTTGTTATCTTATTTCTTGGCACCATTACAAACTGTGAAATGTTTTGGACAGCAGACGGAATATCCTCATGTGTGGAGGCTCAGGAAGCCATAGGATGTGAATAGAGGATGTTTCCTTTACTAAATTTATGTCCCGTGGTGCCTGCCAAATGGTGGGTATAAGTGCTTCCTGATTGATGGATGGATTGATTAATTAGGGGTTAACATCCAAAGTTTGTCCTCTAATAGGAATTGGGGTTAGAGAGGCATTAGATCTGGGTTCAAATCCTAGCTCTGCTGCTTACTAATTGTGTGTCCCTGGATAAGTCACTTCCTCCTCCCTTCACCATCTCTCTTTCTCCATCTTTGCCTACTTATCCCTTCTTTTCTTTCTCTTCTCTCTACTACCTCTTCTATCTCTGCCTCTTCTTCCTCTTGTCTGTTACTTTCTGCCATCCCAGACCTTCTTCCATTTAAATACTCAGCCAAGTTGTTTTCTTTGTCATTTGGCTTCTCTCCTTGATAAAGAAGTAATGAGTAACTGGAGTGACCTGGTAAAATGGATCCTGACTGTCTAGGAAATGTGCTGATCTCGAATGATTTCCTGATGTCTTTAATGATCCAGGATGCTCACTATCAAATGTTTCCTTCTGGCAGTCCCCACTCAATGCTAGAGAAGACATGAGCCAACTTGTTTGGACAGTGTGTGTGTGTGTGTGTGTGTGTGTGTGTGTGTGTGTGTGTGTCTCCTATCTGTTGGTGACATTCATCACTGATCACCCAGAGACTTTGAGGCTCAGCCACTGCCTGGCACAGGAAGGCTCCCTCGTTCTCCTTTGATTCTTCCTCCTCCTTTGGTGGAAGACAAATTTGAAAACAAGCTTTAGATTCTTTTTACTACCAGAGAGAGAAGCAGCAATGCTGATTCATGCACTTAGTTCTCCTCCCCCAACTGATGTCCATTTCTCTTTGAGCTTTGTTCCATCTATCCTGGGTTGGAAACAAGGGTATGTGACTGCTTCCTCTCCTGGGAGAAAGCAGCTTTTGAGGGAGAAATCTTGCATTGCCTTACCTCCCTGGGAGAAAGCATGGCATCCTGGATGGGGCACAGCACTGGGTAGCAGGAAGACCTCCGTTCAGATCCCATCCCACATATTTACCTACTGTGTGACTCTGGGCAAGTCATATCACTTCCCCATGCCTCAGTTTTCTCATCTACTGGGGATGAAAGAGGGGTTGATAGTCCATATATTTGTCTATCCCTAAATAGTTCCTTTGTGGGAAAAGAACTCAGTAAACCAGAAAGTGATGAATGTTTGCATGTGTGTCTTATTATGCAGAGTGGGATCCCAGCAAATATGTGCGTGTGTGTATTTATGTAAACATATGTGTCCATGTATACACATCTATAGATGCCTGAGTGTTTCTATGTACAGTTGTACATATATGCACTGTGTACGTGTGAGCAACTTGTTTAGTTACATGTATAAAGCTGTATCTCTGTGGTACATGCTTATACAGATACATTTTATATAGATATATGTGTGTGGTTTTATGGGCATGTGTGTACACATATGTTTGTGTATGTGGATGCATAATTCTATGGATGCGTGCATATGTTTGTGTGTCTGTCTACCCAGATGTATGTGTGGGTCATACTTACACAGATGCATGTGTGTGCACATATCTATTGTATAATGGGTTCATTGTTGTACTTTAGTGTCCCAGTCTGTATACTGAGAGTCAGGGAAGATGATTCCTTTGGTCCCTTCCAGGCTCATCATTCTATGAGTCATGAGGAGCTAAATCTTGAACACTCCTCAAATCATAAATTTAGAGCTGGAAGGAACCCTGGTGGTGTTTTGGTCATAGGATTGGAGATTGAAGCAGGGAAGGAACTCAGAAGGCGTCAAGTCCAACCCCCTCATTTTATACATGAGGAAACTGAGGCTGAGAGGTTAAGTGATTTGCCATGAGGCACATGGCCAATAAGTGTCAGAGGCAGAATTTGAACTCAGTTCTTCTTGTCTCCAAGCCCTTACATCACTTTGTCCATCCCTTCATATTACATGTGCGGAAGGCAAGACCCAGAGAGTCCATGACTTGCCAAAAGTCATATAGGCAGTGGTTGGCAAAGCCAGATTTCAACTATACCATCTGGCGGCAAATCCATATGCTTTCTCTGTTATCACTTATTGCTCCCAGAGTTGTTATCCTTTAGAAACCATGGGCTTAGGCTTCCTGAACTAGTCACACAACTGGCAAGACAATAACAGGTGATACAGGTTGACATTCACCCTCTGCCCAGTGATATCTCTGAGACATTTGACATCTAATCCAACCCATTTTCAGAAGGTGACAAGAAAAACGTCTTAATACAAAATTCAATGGAGAGCCCAAGCCCATCTGAGTGGAGAGCTTCCCGTGAGCAGCCCAAAGTTGCCCCTTTGCAGCTGGCACGCCACAAATATTTTCTTCCAACCCCAAGTGTCTTTGGGTTTTGTTGGAGATGCACTGTTGTTGGTATAGATCTCCTCAGGGGCTCCTGTTAACTTTGGGGGATACTTGGAAAGAGAAAAGGGCTATAATTTTCAGCTTGGAATAGAAGCAGCAATTTGGAGCAATTTGAAAAAAAATCTATTGAGGACAATTCATCGGCTACCCGCTGAAGATGGCAATCTCCCACTTAGACTGTGCTTCTTTGGGCTGTATGGGAGTTACTGTGGAGTCCAAATGCATCAAAGGCACCTTTAGAAAAGGGTGTCTCCTCCTCCACCTTGCCTGCCACACATGGAGCACAAACAACTTCCCACATTGACAAACAAAAAATACATTGATCCCCGACCCCTACTCCAGAACTGCAAAACAAGGGAAACTCCAGACATATGCTCAGATTGCAGCTTCAGAGTGATCATGTTCTGATTTTAATTTTGTTTCTTGAAGATTTCAGGTGAGAAATATTTGCAGCAACACTTTTATGGTAGCAAAGAACTGGAAATGATTGGGGTTCCCAATGAACTCATTGGGAAATGGCTAAACAAATTATAGTCTAGGAATATAATGCAATATTATTGTGCTGTAAAAAATGGGCAGCTAGGTGGCACAGTGAATAGAGTGCCAAGCCTGGATTCAGGAAGACTCATCTTCCTGAGTTCAAATCTGGCCTCCAACATTTACTGTGGGACCCTGGGCAAGTAATATTGCCTTGTTTGCCTCAGTTTCCTCATCTGTGAATGAGCTGGAAGAAGGAAATTACCAAAGTCAGAAAATCTAGGAAAACTTTCATGAACTGATCCAGAGTGAGACAAACAGAACCAGGAGGACAATTTATTTGATAACCATAATAATTTGAAGAACAACTTGGAAAGACTGCAGAATTGATCAATGTAATAATCAGTCATGACTCAGGAGATTAATGACAAAACATGCTTCCAACCTCTTGGTAAAGAGGCAAAGGGGAGATAGAAAATGAAACAGATTTTTGAAGACATCTAATGTGCACATTTTTTTTTTGCTTGACTTCTGACTTGATAAAAAGGAAGGACTTTTGTGGGTTAGTTGTCATGATGGAACAGAGAGAGAGGGAGGAGGAGAGAGAAGTGGGGGGAGGGGAGAGAGAGAGAGAGAGAGAGAGAGAGAGAGAGAGAGAGAGAGAGAGAGAGAGAGAGAGAGAGAGAGAGAGAGAGAGAGGAATGCACTGGGGAGAGATATATGCCTACTTGAGGAGGTCTATAATCTTTTGGTACCGCAGAGAAGGCAAGGTAATCTAGATATTGATGAACTTAGAGTTAGAAAACATGAGCTCAAATCCCTCCTTTGATCCTTAATAGTTGTGTGACTGAGCAAGTCACTTAGTTTCTCTGAGACTACAGCTCCTTTCAAGGTTCAAATGGCATCTTTTATTGGGACCCTTTCCTAATCCATCTACCTCCTCACATTGTTAGTGTTCTCCCCCACCCCCTGACATTAGCCTATATTTAAATATGCATACATATATATCTGATGTGCCAAGCCTTGCTGAACATCAGCAAAGTATTTAAATAGATTATATTTTTATTACTTTATATAGTATTATTTTATGTTATTTTATATAGTATTTTATTATTACTTTATATAGTAATCCTGTATGTAATATATATGTATATGTATGGTGATATATACATTTATAATATATATCCTTTATTTTTTATATATTTATAGACAGACATGCATGGGTGGATGGATAGATAGATAGATAGATAGATAGATAGATAGATAGATAGATAGATAGATAGATAGATAGATGGATGGATGATGGACAGATAGATACATAGATACAGTGACAGGTATATAGATAGATACATAGAGATATATATAAAGGATATAGTCTCTGAACCAGGACTACCTGGGTTCCTGTCCCAACTCTGACAACTATATTGTTTCCCCCTCCCCCATGAAAAAATAAGTAAAGGAGGTTCAAATGAGCCACAGAGGATTTTCCCAGACAGAGCCAAGCCTGTTCTCTTTCCCACATCACAAAAAACCATTGAAGCTGGTACCTTGCTTAGCCCAGGGAAGCATCTTTCAGCAATTAGTTGATGAGAGTTAAACCCTGGATGAGATTTGGATTTGTATGAGCTAGATAGGATATGTGTGTGTGAGAGAGACAGTGTGTGTGTGTGTGTGTGTTTACATGCAAAGACAGACCCATTTGTGTCCAATCATGAATACACCTTTAGAAAGCTTGGCTCAGCATTCCTGGTCTGAGTTCTTTGATGCTCTTGCCTTGAAAGAACCCTCGCCTGGCAGCTGCCCGCATTGCCTGCTGCTGATAAGCAGAGGGAGTCAGCCTGGATGGATCCATCTTCACAGCTGCTGTCACTGAATGAGATAAGCAATCCGCCAACAAGCAGAAAAACTTTTTTCCTCCCCCAATGGAGACATAAAGAGTCTGTTTGGTTAAAAAAAAATGGAGTGAAGAGTTGAATGCAATTCCTGTTTGCTGCTTGAAGGGAAACCCTGCAGGCCCCCACGGCTTGGGCTTCTCTGTTCTTTTTGTGAGCCCACCAAGAGCATCTTTGCTAACTTCCTTGACCCTCGGAGAAAAAAGAAAATGACTCTGGCAGAGAAAGTCTCCTTGATTTCCCTCTGGAAGAGGAGATAAGGGTGTTAGAAGGCTGATTTCAACTTTCTTCTGTTCTTTAGGTTGGTTGAACAAGTTCTTTCTTGAAATCTTACCTGAAACATGCTTTAATTCCAATATACATAAAAAAAAACATTCCTTCTTAAAGCATACCATGTAGCAAAAATATTGCTGGAGAGCTCTTCTTTTCTCATTTGGCTTTTAAAGGGGAAACACACTGTTGTTCAGTCATGTCTGACTTTTTTTTTATTTTTTTTAAACCCTTACCTTCCATCTTGGAGTCAATACTGTGTATTGGCTCCAAGGCAGAAGAGTGGTAAAGGCTAGGCAATGGGGGTCAAGTGACTTGCCCAGGGTCACCCAGCTGGGAAGTGTCTGAGGCCAGATTTGAACCCAGGACCTCCTATCTCTAGACTTGGCTCTCAATCCACTGAGCCACCCAGCTGTCCCCCATGTCTGATTCTTTATGACTCCACTGGGGGTTTTCTTGGCAGAGATGCTGAAGTGGTGTGCCATTTCCTTCTCCAGCTCACTTTACAGATGAGGAAACTGAGGCAAACAGAGTTAAGTGACTTGCCCAAGGTCACATGGCTATTAAGTGTCTGAAACCAGATTTGAACTTACAAAGATGAATCTTGCTGACTCCAGGTCTGGTGCTCTAACCACTGGGAGGGAATACATTAGAAGGAGGTATGTGCCTTCTTGTAAAGGTTTATATATTTTTTGGTACAACAGAGGAAGAAAGGTGGCCTACTAGTTAGGAAGACATGGGTTTCATCCTGCCTTTGACCCTTAATAGTCGTGTGACTAAGCAAGACAAATTAATTTCTCTGAGATCCCAGCTCCTTTCAAGGTTCAAATGGCATCTAATCCATCTGCTTCCTCATATTGTTAGTGTTATTTCCCCCCTCCCTGAAATTATCCTGTATTTATTTGGAATATATTTTTACAGAATCATAGATTTGGGGGGTTAAAAGGACCTCAGCAACCATCTAATCCAACCCACATGGAAAAAGAACCCTCATCCCTCCATTCCTAACAAGTGATTATCCAACCTTCTCTTGAAGAACTCAGCATCTCCTATTGTGTCTCCCCCTGGACAGCTCCAGTCATTAGAAAATGTTTCCATACATACATCAAGCCGACTTTTGCTTCTTTCTGGTTTGTTGATCTTTGTTTTGCCTTCTGTGGCCCAACAGAACCAGCCTAATCCTTCTTCTACTTGGTAGCACTTCAGAAGAAAGCTATCATGGTCCCAAGTCTTCTCTTCTCCAGGCTAAATAATCCCAGCTCCTTCAGATGATCTTATATGATCATGGATTGAATCATGGCTCTTCACCATCCCTCATCCAGATACATGGTAGCCACTTCCCCCCTACTCCCAATACAGAGAAAACCCCTTGAGAGCATGGACTGTTTTGTGTTTGTCCTTGCGTTCCCAAATGCTAGTGCCATGGCCAACACAAAGTAGATCTTCAATAAATGCTTACTGAATTGAATTGTGCCTCAGTTTGCTCATCTGTAAAATGAGGATTTTAAAACTCTTCAGGTTCCATTGTGGGGCTTAAATAGAATAATGTATATAAGACACTTTGCAAACCTGATCTGCCAAATTTTTAGAGACTCATACTCCCGCCCCAAATCACCAAGTATTTACCCTTTCGTTCTCTACACCAAGAATGGTATTTATAATATATATGATAATGTTATCATCATATCAAATATTTGTGCACATGCCGCCCCCACTAGAGTTCCGGTTCTATGAGGATAGTTAATATTTTTTTTTGTCTTTGTCTTGTCATTGCCTAGCACCAAGGCCCTTAATAAATGCATATTGATTTATTGATTGTTAGTTGATATGATGATAACATTATCATATATATTATAAATACCATTATTGGTATAAAGAGAACTTGCTAAACAGTTCTTATTTGGCAGCGAGGTAGTACTATGGGTAGAGCTCTGGGCCTGGAGTCAGGAAGACCTGAGTTCAAATCCAGCCTCATCTATGTAACACCTGGGCAAGTAATTTAATCTTTATAAAACATTACATAACCCTTAGGTTGCTATATAAATGTTAGTTATTATTATCATCATCATTATTATTATTCATCCTAAGGATAGTCCTTTGAGAAAGGTTGGAAGAGTATTATAACAAGAACTTTAAAAAAAAAAAAAAACCTTACCTTTCATCTTAGAACCAGCAGAAGAGTGGTAAGAGCTAGGAAATGAGGGTTAAGTGACTTGTCCAGGGTCACACAGGTAGGAAGTGTTTGAGGCCACATTAGACTCCAGGATATTCTGTCTCTGGAGCTGGTTCTCATTGTGTTGAGCCACCCAGTTGCCCCCAGAGCAAGAGCTTCTGAAGCTAGAAAACCAAGATTTATGCCCAGTTCTGCCACTAACATAGCCACTTCACCAGGAAGACCTAGGTACCCATCCTGCCTTTGACACACAGGGCAGTGAGCCTGGGCAAGTTACTTGGGTTCTAAGAGCTCTGAGTAACTCTCCAAGATTGATGGAGAAAATTCCTTCCTGTGAACTCCCAAAGCTACTAATATGGCAGGTCTAGTCCTTCTCCTTATCCTCATAGATGCAAGAATATTTCATTCCTACCCTTGGCAGTGGAGACAGACTCACATAGGAAGGGGCCATATACTGATTTAGAAAACCACAAATTAACATCATCTATGTTGCATTTTATTTATTTATTTATATTTTGCTAGTTGTTTCCCAATTACATTTTTTAAACCCTTATTATCTATCTTAGTAATAAGACAATAAGGTAGAGGCTATGGGGTTAAATGACTTGCCCAAGCTCACACAGCTAGACCTTGAGGTCAGATTTGAACCCAGGTCCCCCCAACTCTATCCATCATGCCACCAAAGCCACTCCTCTCAATTACATTTTAATCTGGTTCAGGTGCCCAGTTTGAACCCTCTGATGTGCCACACTTTGTTTAGCCATGGCCATATTGATGGGCAACTTCTTGGTTTCTAGTTCTATAATGAATATTTTGATTGGTTCAGCACTTTTCTAGCTTTGGCTACCTTGGGAGCAGGGTAGGCATTTGGGCAGCAGTGGGTTCTCTGGGTCTAATAGTGCAGACATTGAATGTACCTAGAACAATGCCTGGCACATAGAAAGCACTTCATCAATATTGGGTGATTGATTGATTTGGGTCACTTTCTCAGCATAATTCCAAGTTGATCAGGAGCATATTTTAACCAACCGAGCTAATTGGCTATGAGCCCAGCTGACCTGGGTGGCTCCTGCTATTCCTTAGCGGGTAGCCTTTTCCACTCCAGCTACAGTCACAAAATGCGTTTATTAAAAAACAAGGGAGCTTCCTTCTTGAGCAGACACCACTTGGGCGTAGGGCCAGTCTCTCTAATAAGAGGAGTCAGTAAATCTTGTCACCACCATGATTTACCATTAACCTAGCAGTAGAAAATCACAGACTCTCAAGGCAGAAAGGGACTTGAGAATCCATCTACCCCTACATGGACTCACCCAAGAATGCCCTTCATGGCTTCCCTGATGGGTGGTCATCCAGCCTTGTTGGAAGATGTCTGGTGAGAGGAAAGGGAGCTACCGATTCCCTTACTGGACAGCTCTTAACAGTTAAGAGATTTTCCCTACCTTCAAGCTAAGAGATGCCTCCCTGTAGCCCACCCCCATCACTATTTGTTCCATCTTCTGGGGCCAAGCAGAATTAAGTCTAATAGCCTGTC
Organism: Monodelphis domestica; assembly: GCF_027887165.1. Classification (NCBI taxonomy): domain Eukaryota; kingdom Metazoa; phylum Chordata; class Mammalia; order Didelphimorphia; family Didelphidae; genus Monodelphis; species Monodelphis domestica. The sequence goes on along the minus strand of NC_077232.1, from coordinate 39,777,332 downwards.
TCCATGAGCCCTAGGGATTGGGATTGGAAGCATTTACCTCCAACTTTAAAGGATTGGTAGGAAGCCATTCCTGATTTTGTAAGATGGCTGAGAATTGGCCATGAGAGCAGGAACTGTCTTTATCACATTTCCATCTGTTCCCCTTCTTCAAAAATTCCTACCACTTAGTAAGATGCATAGAACAAATGAATTAATATCCATTAGTGGATGAAAGAACGAATATGTTTTGTGGATTAACAGATGAATGGATGAAAAATTCTTATGTGCCTTCTCTGTGCAAAGCACAGGTTGGAAAAATATAGAAGAATTAACTCACGTTTGTCAATAGCTGTGAAATCTCCTGCTAAGACCATCCTCAGTTTCCCTAACTGTAAGATAAAGAAGTTGGACTGGAATTTAACTTGGCCTCCCAGCTCTTTGGCACTAAAGTACTTTGAATTATATAGTCAGATCAACAAGTCTCTATGATGTACCATGTGCCAGACCCTATCCTTAGTAAGTGAGTGCTAAGGAGGCAAAAATAGGTGAAAACACAATCCCTCCTTTCAAGGAGTTCATAGACTAATGGAAGAGACAATATTCAAAGAACTATGGGAAAACAAAATTATTGTTGTTCAGTCACTTTTCAGTCATGTCCAACTCTTCCTGACCCCATTTGGGGTTTTCTTGGTAAAAATACTAGAGTGGTTTACCATTTCCTTCTCCAGTTCATTTTATAGATGGGGAAACTGAGGTAAATAGGGTAAAGTAACTTGCTCAGGGTCACAAAGCTAATAAGTGTCTGGGGTCAGATTTGAACTCATAAATATGAGTCTTCCTTACTCCAGGCTGGAACTCTCTCCACTGTGCCAACAAGGTGCCCATGCCAAAGGACCTTGGTTCAAAACGTGCCCTTGACAATTGTGGGACCTGGGACAAATAATTTAACCTGCCTGGGTTTTTTTCTTCATCTGGATTTTGAGCTCCCTTCCTATTCTCAGTCTCGCTGACATTTTTAATCTGTTTGTAAAATGCCAATTGTTCCAAGTTTCCCCATCAACACCCTCTTAGAACTAGCGATTTCTAAATCTATTTAGCAACATGCTTATCTCCCTAATCAGTCATGAAGGAGCTAAAGCTCTACATTTATGTCCTTCCCATTTGGAAATGGAATCAGTTTGTAAAATGTATCTGGCCTTCCATAGAATAAGCTAAGTTTTCGCTTAGTCGAAATGACCAGATAAAAATGACTTAGGGGACCTCCGAGGGCCTTTTCTGCTCCTCAGTAAATGAATGTCGTGGGTTTTTCAAAGTCAGGGAAAGAAACATTCACCCCTCACCCAGTTATTTGTAAATGCTAACCTGCTTTTTTTTTTCAATTCTTTAAAAATATCAAAAAGCCTTATAAAGTGTTCTTAGGATAACCCTGGAAAGAGCCAGTGATGGCACGGCAGAGCTTATAAACTTAGTTCAACCTCTCCAGATTAGCTGAAGGCAGATTGGCTCTGTGCACCTGATAGGAGGAGAAACACCCCCTTGTCACACCCTCTGCCCCCCTCTCCCTCTACCCCCTTTGGAACTGGCAACTGACTTGGTGAGTACAAAGAAGGAACCTGTGCCGAATGTTAATGCCAAAGGGGCTGATTCCACCAGTTGGGATGAAGCCACCAGGCTGGGAGTGAATATGAATGAGGTGAGGAGCAGTCAGCCACATCTCTGTTCTTTGCATTAGGTTTGATTTGTGAGAGGGCGCATGGAAAATGAATTGAATAATCAGATGCTAGCTCCGAGCCGCCTGTAACCCTACCCACTTGTAGCCCCAGACTCTTTAATCAGCCGGTGTCATGAGTACTGCTAATGGTAGGGTTCAGTGATTGCTGGATCTGGAATGGCAATCCAGGGCTCCATTTTAAGCATGTCTTGGGTAACCTCGTGGCTTCCAAAAATACCAGTGGAGCCCCCTTTTCCTGAGATATTAAAACAGCCCCTGCTGCGTTTGCCATAAAAGCATTTTACAGCTGTAATGGTACGATGGGTCCCCGTCTCCAGAATGGACACCCTCCTCTTCAGGTTTTCTAGATGTCCCTCGGTTCTTCCTTCAATGCCCAGCTCAGCAACCATCTGACCTTTTCTGATCTCTCTCCATTGTTGGTTCCGTCTCCCACTTGGAATGAGTTTATACATACTTTGCATTTGTTTGTCTGTGTATTTGTCATAGATCCGATGATGGAATGTAAGTTCTTTGAGGGGGGACTGTCTCTGATTCCCTGGTTCTCAGCCTAGTCCATGATTATTAGTTGAGTCATTTTGGGACCCCATCTGGGATGTCCTTGGCAGAGATACTGGAGTGGTTTGTCATTTCCTTCTCCAGCTCATTTTACAGATGAGGAAACTGAGGCACACAGGGTTAAGTGACTTGCCCAAGGTCACACAGTTAGTAATTGAGATTCTATTGAACTCGGATCGTTCTGCCTTCCCCAGGAATCTTACTAGATTAAGCCAATTGCCGCATGATTCCATTCGTCAACTCTGAAATTTATTGGACCAAATGCCCCTCCAGAGTCACCATTCCCTTATATGCTGCTATGGATAAAGGGATGGACTTGGAATTAGGGATACTGGAGTTCAGATTTTGCCTCAAACACTTTTTAGCTTACAGTCTGCCTCAGTTTCTTTCTCTGTGAAAATGGGAATAATAGCATCTACCTCCCAGGGTTATTGCGAAGATCAAATGAGAAAATACTTGTAAGTGTTTTGCAAACCTTAAAAATCAATGTAAATACTGGCTGCTCCTGCCACTTTCATCACTTGTATGGCTACTACCACCATACTGTCATCATATATTGTCTTGCCCTCTTAGAATGTAAGTTTCTTGAAGATGAGGAACATCTTGCTTTTTGTATTTGTTTGCCCTGCATTTAGTGCAATGCCTCACACACAGAATGCAATGACCAATTGCTTTTTCAGGCAGCCGGGTGGCAAAGTGGATAGAACACTGGTCTTGGAGTCAGAAAGACCTGAATTCAAATTTGACCTCAGACACTTAATAGCTGTGTGACCCTGGGCAAGTCATCTAACCTCGTATGCCTCCATTTCCTCAAATGGAAAATGAGCTTGAGAAGGAAATGGAAAAAACCACTCTAGTGTCTCAGGCAAGAAACCTTCCAATGGGGTCATAAAGAGCTGGACACAATTGAGCAACATTCCCAGGCCCATTCATTCAGGGTGTTGTGAATGAATCACTTAGTAGTGAAATGCTTTACCCATTAAGCTACTCTTTATTTAGCTTCCCTCAACTAGAATTCCTCTTTTTAAAAATACAGGAACAAGAGGACAGTTAGGTGGCTCGGTGGATCGAGAGCCAAGCCTAGAGATGGGAAGTCCTGGGTTCAAATATGACCTCGGACACTCCCTATTTGTGTGTCCTTGGGCAAGTCACTCAACTCCCATTGCCTAGCCCTTACCATTTTTCTGCTTTAAAACCAATATATAGTATTAATTCTAAGATGATGGAAGGTAAAGATCTTATATACACGAACAAGTCTACCACTTGAATCAGTCTCTTTTGCCTTCCCCCTATACATATGTCAATGTCTTAATATTTCTCAATTTCTAGAACCAGGTGGTCCATTTTTAAAAACTCTGATTGAATTAAGGTCAAGAGGCTGGGGAAGAAGGCTTTTAAAAGCCACAATTTTCTGGAGAAAAGCAGCAACATGATTTAAGGTGATTGCCCCCGAGTATCACCATCCATTGCAGTCAACTCTCATCTGCCCACTTGTCTCTTCCTCACATGCACATGCTGGATCTCCTATCAAATGAGCACCAGAGAGCCGAGAGACTCAGCCCAGGGACAGGCTTTTGTTCAACAGTGTCAGGGTTTGAAGTTGACAGCTCTGATCCCCTTTCTCTTCCTGTGTCTTAGGCAGAGACTTGTGATTTTTCATTGAGATAGAGTAGACCAGGGATTCAAGGTCTCTTGAAATATCAAGCTTGGATGCTGCATTCGGGGTTATTGTTTATCACAAACTTGTTCCCCATGAAATCGAGAACATCAAATCTCTTAAAACTCTTGTTGGGAGGTGGCAAGGAATGGAGGAAAACTTATTTATTTATAAACTTATTTATATCCTTTATTTAAAGGGGGTTGGAAATATTTTTTAAATTGGAGAAAGATGGCCCTATGTCATTGGCATTTGGGTCTCTCGGTGTGGTAGTTTGCAGAAGCTTTCCTAATGCATGAATAGATGGGGCATATGTTATTTCTCCCCGACCCCCAGTAATAAGTGAGTTACCATCTGTTTCCCCAGAGATCCCTAGAATACTTGATATCATTGCTGCAGGGGCTCCCTCTACCCACACTTAGAAGTCTACATGTTTTAGTTGATTACTTCATGAATGGCTATGACCCAAAAGCCTTCATCACCTGGTACCTAACCCTCTAGTGATGAGTTTATCGCAGCTTAGCTAGGCTGATTCTTGAATAAGCCACACCCTTCTCCCCACTACCATTTTCTTTTTTTTGTGACAGATGGAGTTTGGAGAAATAAAACCAACTCCTGGCTCACCACATGTGATGGTTCCGTGTTGTTCCTCATCCTCTCGTGCTGTGAATGATTTATAGTCATTTGGCAGAAGGTCAGAATCTGATTCTGGAAATGGGGAAATATTTGATTTCTGTGGCTCAGTTCATTAAAAATTCATACATATAGATCTGAAAATGAAATATCCTTCCATGTCGATGCGAGCTACAGTGAGTGCCTGGAGCAATAGTACAATATTAGAGTATGACAGTCTTACAAAGTCATCGCCATCTATACAACAGCCCTTCTCAATGAGAGGAGAAAGGGAGAAAAGGTGATCTTTGGGTTATGGTTTGTGAAAATGAGAGTTTTCTCCTTTTTTGCCTAAGGGTTTTCTTCCAGTTTGAAGCAGAAACCAATATTTCATAGAAAACTTTCCTTGCCAGGAGATCCTCCTGAGATAGCTTATTTTCCCAGCATCCGCTCTCCCTCCTTCTCTTCCTTTCCTTTTTCCTTCCTCTTTCTTATTTGTCTTGCCTATCATTATTTCATACAACAGCGAGAATGGTCTCCACTACCCAAAGCAAAGGAAAGACCAGTGAAGAGTGGAATACCATCCTGAAGACATCACCTTTGATTTCTAGGATAACCAACTGACATCAAGGTGATCCTAGGCTTTGGAAATGGAGTAAACACGAAGGTTTCCACAGCAAGATGAAACAGCCAAGCCACCGAGAATGCATTTGACCTGGTCTTCTCCCTTGCGGACTGAAGTCCCCACGTTGATCCGAAAAACCTCCTATCTTGCCTTTCCTGCTTTGTCTTCTTGTCCTGCTCTCAGATTGCAGTACAGCTGGCTGACAGATGAGGAGGAATCAAATTTGTTTCCCTTTGAACAAACTGTACTAATTAAAATATACCCCACTGGGATTGCAGCTCACTATAAGTAGTACATATTTCATTAACATTTCCTTTAAAACCAACAGGATCATAAAGCTAAGATTGCTTTAGCCTAAATGCTATCAAATTTAATATGCATGATAAAACCTTGAGGCATACATCGCAATAAGTGTGGGCAGGCAACTTTGGGTGCTCTGGTAACATTAGTTTTTAATGGGAGGGAAATCGATACTGGGTGTGGGCTTTACTAACAAAGTAAGCTGTCAGGAATGGAACAGATAATTAAAGTTATAATTTTTCAAAAGCTACACAGTTGTAGGGAAAGGATTGTTTTTCCCGCAGGCGTATTTGTTGGCATTTTCAGAGGGAGATAGAATCAGGAGGAAGGAATGTTTAAGTAAATGTCACTTATGATCAATTGGGTAGCTGGAGATTGAGCTTCCACCAAGAAAAAGCGAAGCTGTAAATGTCATTCACATCACTTCTGCTGGTATGCCAGATCCCAGTTTGGGTACCCAGGTGTTGCGACCGCCAAAGTCTTAGCACTGGCTAACACCAAAGTTAACTGGATGGCCTCCATGTACACCAAAATTCACAGCTAAGGACCGAAGCGAAAGAAGAGAAAGATGTGTTTCTAGCAATCGCCTTCTGGTGAATCCACTCACAAAGAGACAGGATAATGGATTCAAGAGATAATTAGATTTTGGCTTCCGAAAACCTGGCATCAAGCCCTGTTTATGCTATTAACTAGTTATGTGATATTGCCTCAAGTCATTGAATCTCTCTGAGTGTCAGTTTCCTTTGTTAAAATCAAGGGGTTCTGACTCAGTGGCCTCACAAGGTTTTCTCCAAGTCTGAAGGAAATACTTTCCTGAATATATAATTGACATTATCCAGAAAAGCTGATTTATATGATGATTATCTGGATAATGTTGATTCATCAGTATAGATTTTAACTGTGTCACATATCCTCTTGCCTTACTCTTCGTTGGGTAGGCAGATGATTCTTCCCAACAATCTGATCTTCATGAATGTAGTATGGCTGGAAAAGAAAAGGGCACGGGATCCAGAATTCTTCCCACTCCATCTGTGTTCCTTGGAACAGTTGAGTTTTGGCTCTTGACAGCTGAGCTTGTCTGTCTCCCTAACTCAGCCTTCTCGCTTTGCAGTCTTTGCACAAGCAGCATGAGCGACCCCCATTCTGAACCCTGGATACCATCACTTCACACTTGCTTGACTTGAAGTTTCAGACAAATTCAGAGCCCTTATCACATTTCTTCCACTTCTTGCTGCCAGCTTCAGCTCTCCACACGCTCTACAATCTGGTCCAGGAGGGCAGTGAGGAAGGAAGCATCTTTTCAGGGCTCATTAGAACCTAAGTTTCAGTCCTGCCTTTTTTATTTATGAACAATGTGTGATTTTGCCTAAATCACTCAACCATCCTGGCCCTTAGTCTCTTTCTCTATAGAAAGAAGGGAAGAAAGAATAATTAGTTAATCTCTATGGTCCCTGCTCTCTCTAAAATTCCAGGAGTCTAGAAGCACCTTAAAAAATCCCATCGTTGTCTTCTCATTTAGTGTTATTATTTATGACAATGGTGTTATTATATATATATATATATATATATATATATAACACATAAATAATATGAGTCACATTGATTACCCTGCCAGGTCCAGGACTTTACCAGCTACTGTATATCCAAGCAATATAAAATTTTCATTTGATTAAGAGCTGAACCCTTTAAGCAGAATCTCTTCATCATGCCTCTGAGTAAAATGGGTGAATTTTTTAAAATACCCCCATCCCCACCCCTAGCACCTAAATTAAGTTTATGGATGTCATTCAGCCATTTTTCAGTCCTATCTGACTCTTCATGACCCCATTTGGGATTTTTTTGGCAAAGATAATGTAGTAGTTTGCTATTTCCTTCTCTAGTTCATTTTACAGATGAGGATATTGAGGCAAACAAGTTTAAGTGGCTTGCCCAGGGTGACGTACTAATGAGTGTCTGAGTCCACATTTGAACTCAGGTCTTCCTGAGTACAAGCCTGGAGCTCTGTCCATTTCATCCTGTAATTGCCCTTTAAATTAAGCTAGTAGAACTCATTTTAACTGGGAGTATTTCCAATAAGAAAAGGGTCTAACTTGTACAACGCTTTGTGCACACTTGAATATCTACCTGGATCTAGGACCCCATCAATGGCACCTACTCCTGGAATCTCCTCATCCTATGTAGCTCTTGTCCACATCCTTCCATAACTTCCCAAATGACTCTCCAATGTACAGGAGGTCTTCCTCTTGGTCTCTTGACTTAGACTTCTCTCTCTCTCTCTCTCTCTCTCACTCCATGACTGGTCCTCCTCTTTTTCCCATGATACATCTCTCAGATGATATCCTTTGCCTAAATCAGTAATATGCTTTTATCTCCTCACATTCAGCATTGGGCTTTTCCACTGAACTTGAAATTTGAAACCTTTGAAAGCTGAGATGATCTGTGGCTTCATCTCTGGGCAAGAAACTTCATGTCAGGGTGCTGTAGACAGTTCTCTATGTCTATAAGGTGCAGAAAAGGTGACATCTTGCATTGGTACAGGGAATTCTTTTACCTGGCAGTTCCTACTGCCAATTAAATCACAGGTTTAGTCCCTGTCCTTTTATTATGTACAGTAAGTACTTAGATATTTTAGAGCACTGGAATGTCTTGACTCTCATTTCTGCTTTGCCCATTCTTCTCATCACTTAGTGTCCACTATACATCTCTTCTCAGATCTCTGATTGGCACCTAAAACTCAACATGTCCAAAAACCAGGTCCATCAACTCCCCCACATAACTATCTCCTACTCCAAACTTTCTATTTCAGTTAAAGGAACAGCTATTGTCCCAGTCATCAAGGTTTGGAACTCCTTGGTTAACCTAGACCCTTCCTGTCCTTTTGTACCCATAGCTAGGCAGTTGCCAATCTTATGGATGTTGCCTCCATACCATCCCTTCTTTCCCCTTCATCTCTCCATTTGCATGGCCACCATGTTTGTACAAGCCTGCATCTCCTCTGAACCCATACCACTACGGTAGCTTCACAACTGGTTTCCCCACTTCCTGTCTCTTCCCCTCTCCAATACATCCTCTACACAGACACCATAATAAAGGGTTTTTCATGTCTCCCATTCTAAATTCTTTAGGAAGCAGCTCCTGGAGTTATTACTGGGTGTTTAGCTCAGCTCAGCCCACATTTGAGGATGTTAGGTAATGTATGATTTCATTTTTTGTAAGAGCTGCATAATTCATGATATTAAAAACTGAATATTACCCCCACTTAGCAGTTGAGCTATGCTGAGCATTCGAGCTCAGAAGCTGCTGCCTTTGCAAGAAACCAAGGTGAGGGGAGAAGAGGGGAAGAATAGGTGATTTGGGGATCAAGAGTCAAAAGCTGAGTGTTGGTTATGCCGTCCCTTCTACCTCTAAATTCAATGATCCCATCTGTGCTTCTTGTCAAAAACGAAGACACTCATATAGTACACCCTTGCTTCTACAAATCTGGATTCAGTTTATTTCAATCAGCATTTATTAAGCTCCAATCGTATATGCTAAGTGCCAGGTAAACAAAGATCAGTGGGAACTATTACTTGCTCTGAAAGAGCAGACATTCTTTTGGAGAGGGGAGAAGAAGAAATAGCATGCTGCTGGGTGAGATAGTGGATAAAACGCTGGACCTAGCATCAGGAGGACTCAAGTCCAAATGTGGCCTCAGATACTTAGTTGTGTTAATTAAAATTAATATACAATAACTTCCAATATTATAATTTATAAGCTGTATTCATAATCACTAGAAATAAAGGAATAAAAAGGTAACAAAATAAAACCACATGCCTATAGCCAATCTACCTGTTCAACCAGCTTGCACTACCCATGTGCCGACCCAGAAAGGAAAAAGAGCTAGCCACGGAAGACCACCCTATTTATCCCCTGTCTATGTCAGCATGTAACAACAGGAAGTCAGTGGGCTCCTGGGAAATGTAGTTCAAAGGCACAAGATTTCCAATTACACACTAGCTATGGGACTAGAGGCAAATCCCTTCACTCTATTTGCCTTAGTTTCTTCATCTGTAAAATGATCAGGGAAGGAAATGGTAAATGACTAATGTCTTTGCCAAGAAAATCCCAAATGAGGTCATGAAGAATCAAACATGAATGAAAAACGACAACAGATAGTAGGTAATGGAGAGCCTTGAATTCATGTTGTTTGAGAACTGATTGGCAGACTGGACGTAACCCACAGAAGGGCAAATTTGGAATGGGAACTGGAGCAAATATAACTGTCATCAAGTATTTGAAGGTCTGTAATACACGGACAAGCAGTGTTGTATAATGGACCAAAAAAACTGGCTTCCAGGAAGACCTGCCTCCTGACATGGGCTTTGCGGCCCTGGAGAAGTCACCTAACTTCTCCGCATCCTTAGGCAAATCTCTAAACCAGAAATTGCAGAGGAGGTGCAGACCCATTCTGATAGAGGGTGTTTCTCACCAAGGAATTCCCCATCCAAATAAGATCATGGGCCTAGTTTCTATCTTCTATCCCTATTCTACGTGGAAGAGAGATTAATTTTTCCAGTTTCTGGCACTAGCAGGCAAAACTCTAATCAATGGATGAAGTCTCAGAGAAGCACATTTTAATTTGATTTAAGGAATAGATCTTACCATGCTCCACCCCCAAAATGAAATCTGCTTTTCAGATTAAATGAATGTCCGACCTCTGCATGACTTAGAACAAGCTACCTCCTTGGCCTCAGTTTCTTCCTCTATTGGACTAGATGTTTTCTAAATTTCTTCCAGTTCTGATATGTTATGATTCTAATTTGATAAGAGACACCAGAGACTATCCTTCAGATGTAATCAAATTTCCCTACGGACAAACCCCCAAAGCCCAAATCATCAACATTGATAGAAGAGGGGGGGAAAATCTGTTTGTCCCTTGCTGTTAGGTAAAATGCTCTCCTGGTCCTTCCTCAAGTCCGCCATCTTTGCTTTAGATCAGCGATTGCCAACTCTGGGTGGCCATCATCCAGGGGCCCCTTTATTGACCACAAGTGGCATCCCCCAGCTACCCTCCCCTAAAAAGAACTTATTTTGCTTTGAAGTAAATAAATTCCTCAAAGCATTTCTAGGAGAAGAGGTAAGGGAGGTCAGAAGACTGGGCATCCCACTTCCAGAAGTATATGGTTCACTTAAGTATTTCTTCATCCCCTGCCACAGGCAAAAACTATGACAAGCCCTGATGATACAAAGCCAAAGCAATCAGTTGTTCCTACTCTTAGGGATATGACTTTTAAGCAGAGAAATTTCAGGAGAGAAAAAACAGAAACAATTAGGGGGATCAGAAATAATAATAATAATAACATTTATACAGCACTTTAAATTCTCCAAAGTATCATATCTATATTATCTCACTCAATTCTCACAAACTACCCTGGAGGTGGGTGCTGTGATGATTATTCCCCTATTCTTGTTATTGGTGATCAGTTGTTTCAATCAATCCCCAATTTGATTTTTTCTAGGCAAAGATACTGGAATGATTTTCTATTTCCCTCTCCAGCTCATTTTACAGATGAAGAAACAGAGGCAAACAAGGTTTAAATGAGTCACATAGCTAAGAAATGAGTGAGGCCAGATTCAAACTCAAAAAGGTGAATCTTTCAGATTCCAGGCATTTTATCCACTGTGCTACTTAGCTGCCTCAGTTCTGAAATTACAGATGAAGAAACTGAGGCAGAGGTTAAGTGACTTGACTTGGGTCACACTGCTAGTAAGTGTCTTGAGGCAGAATTTGAACACAAGTCATTCTGACACCAGACCCAGTCTTCTATCCACTGTGCAGCTGCCTGTGGTATTTGTTTTGTTTTGTTTAATTTTGCCTTTTTATTAAGGGATGGCACGTAAGTTTATCCTTGAAGGATAACAGAGATTCTGAAAGATGGAAAAGAAAATGGAATATGTCCTAGATGTGCAATTAAAAGTCCTATTCAAAGACATCTAGATGGGAATTGGGAATATCTAGTTCAGTGAATTGCAAATTTTTCAATTTGGGTAGGATGGAGAATGTATAAAGCAAAGTGATATGAAAGAAGTTTAGAGGGGAGGAATTGGTCTTTAATAGTAGAGGCCATGGGGAGCCAGTAAAACTCTTGAGCAGAGGAGTGACGTAGCCACTCCTGCTAATTTATTTGTATTCCTAGTGCCTGGCATTCAGTAAGTGCTGAAATAAATCCACTGCCTATCTGTCTATGTCTCATCTATCTATAGATTGGGGATCATTCTAGTGGGGAACACTAAGGGAGTGAAAAGGAAATAGAGGGTAGCTGGGTGGCTCAGGGGATAGAGCCCCAGGCTCCTTGTGCATCCATTTCTTCATCTGTCAAATGAAAGGCTTAGACTTGATGGCCCCTACTGGCCCTTCTGGCTCAAAGTCCTTGGTCCTAGGATGGACGCATCCAGCATCTTGCTAGCCCCACATCCATGGAGTGAATACCTGAATTCTGATTAAATGCGATCACCCCCTGACACATGGTCATCAGAATGAATGTACATTTTGGTTTTCATGATGGAGAAACAGGTGGGCAGCCTGTACACAGGTCTCAGCTTTTCTGCACTTTTTCTATCCCCCAAATGGATTTAATTGGTTCTTGGAAGTGAGGTTGGCTTCTGTGCCTTCGGAGCAATGTTTTCTGCTGTCACATTTCCACTTGTCCTTCACTCAGCTCAGGAAAGTCACTCTCAGAAAGACACATTCCTCTCAACCCGTGAAACCTGATTTATCAGCCAGCTCCTCGGAGAAGCAACAAGATAAAAAAAAAAACCAACTCAGAGCCGTAAAACACTCTTGTGCATTATGCTCTGTTGGTTTTGTGTCTAGACAGAGCTGAAAGACCCTACAGGGGCCCCAGCAGTACCTAGAGATGTCTGTATATTTACCTGCTTCGTTTTGAAGGGATAAATGCTCTGGACACTTTGATGTGCTATCGAGAGGGTCCCAGGAAAACAGCCTTGGCCTCTGTCAAGTCCAGGAGTCTGGACTTAACCCTGATTCTGCCAGCCTCCTCGCGGATGCCTCTGACTTCTACTCTGCGACAGTCTCAGTGTCCCTGAGCTTGTCCTTGCTTGGGATAGGTGAAATAGGATGATTCAGTCTGTTCCTGATGAGTGAGTTTGTTCCTAAATCTCCATCTTAGTTTAGTCCAGGACTCTCTGGATTCTTTCTGGACCTTGCCCCAGTGTGAGAATCTTCCTCCTATCTCCCCTTCTCTAAAATCCTGTTTTATGTGTTGTTTTCCCCCATTAAAAAGTAAACTTAAGAACTGACATCATCTTGTTTTTTGTTTGTATTTGTATTCCCAAGGCTTGGCACATTGACTGGCACACAATCAGCATTTAATACCCTAGCAATCTGTCACCTATCTTTTATATCATGTATCATATATCTATCATTTCTCCATCCATCCATCTATCCCTCAATGCATCTATCTATCCATCTATCTACCTATCTATCCATCTATCATCTATCCATGCAACCATCCATCCACCTATTCTTTCTACCCATCCATCCTTCTAGCCATCTTTCTATCTAGTCATCCATCCATCCATCCATTCATCTATCTAGCTATTTATCTATTCATCTATCTACCTATCTACCCACCCATTCACCTATCCTTTCTATACATCATCTCTCCATCCATCCATCCATCCATCCATCCATTCATCTATCTGTCTGTCTGTCTTATTTCTATCTATCTGTAAAGGAATGAGTAGAAGAATTAAGATCAGAAAGAAGACTGCCAAAGTCTCCTCTAGCCCTGTATTTATAACACTGTGACTTGAGTTTGAATCCCATTTTACATACTTTCCAGTTATATGACTCTGGGTAAATTGTTTAATATTTCTGAGGCTCAGTTTTCCTCATCTATAAAATAAGGGAGTTACAATGTCTGATCTTTAAGGTCTTCCAACACTCTGATCTCATTTATCTCTTCTCAATAACATGGTATTTGGTCATTATGGAACGGGTGAAAAGTAGGAAGCTATCAGGAATTGGCATTAGCAAGATGGAAAAGTTTAAAAAATAGTGGCTTCAACTTTTGACTGGACCAAATAAGATTTTTGAGAACAGAAAGGATAATACAGGAAGGGAATAGAGGAATGATTTTCTTTCACTAACCAGGATGTGATGAGGCAATGTGCCTAAGCCTTGGAAGAAAAAAAAAACAAGGTTAAATTCAACAAGCATTATTTAAGTGCAAGGTTAGCTGATAGGGATAAAAAAGACAAAAACCACATGATTCTTGCCCTCAAGAAACTTATATTCTAGGAGAGGAAACTACATATGCCCAACTATGGAAATATACTAAGAAAATACAAAGTAATTGAGGGTAGGAGTAGCACAGACAACTGGAAACACCAGGAAAGACCTCTGGAAGGAGGTAGCACTTGAGCTGAGTGTGCATTAAAGGGTCCCAGGGATTCTACGACCCGGCAGGGGAGAGGTGGGAGATGGGGAACCCAGCTTGGCAAAATCACAGATCTGGGAGAAGCAATGTCAGAAAGCAAGTTTGGCTGATCTGAAAGATACCTGATGAAGAATAGCATACGAAGAAGCATGGAAAGATAGATTAGAGCCCGTTCTGGAGGACTTTAGATGCCAAACCCAGGGGTTTGTATTTGATCCTTTGAGACAATAGAGATCCATTGAGTTTAGTGAGAAATGGAAGGATGCAATTAGATCTGTGAGCTTTCATTCTACTACAAGGATTCACAATGTAAATGGGTCACTCATACAACCTACATTGCAAGGCTGTGTGTGGTGAGGAAAATTCTCTGTCAGCCTTAAAAGGATTGGGACTAGACCTGCAAGGATATTGTTGTGGGGAGCACCCAGGTGTAAGACAGCACCTTCTGTGCAGTTTAGTCATAGAGAGTTACCTGGAAAACTAAAAGATTGAAGGACTTCCCCAAGATCACTTGGATGGGAGGAGAGACTTGAACCTGGGTCTTCCTGGCTTCAAAGATAGTTCACAAAGCTATTCTTTATTCTCCTAAGACATTTTCATTTCTAATATGGTAAGTATGAATAAATTTAAGCCACATAAACCAAAGCTATTTGAGGAGGAAGGATCATGAATAATTTGTGAGATTGTAAAGGTATCCCAAGGCCAAAATATTTGAGAACAGATACAGTAAGCTGGTGCTTCTTCTGATAAATCTTAAAGCACTGTATGTATAATGCATGTATAATGACAATTTTTGTTCTTCAGTTGTGTTTAGTCATGGCTGACTCTTCATGACCCCATTTGGGGTTTTCTTGGCAGAGATCCTGGAGTGCTTTACCATTTCCTTCTCCAGCTCATTTTACAGATGAGGAAACTGAGGCAAATAGGGCTCAGGGTCATAATGAGAATGATAGCCAGCAACTATATAGGAGCTTTACCTATATTATCTTTTTTGGTTCTCATAACAACTCTGGGGGGTAGGTGCTATTATTATCTCCATATTACAGATGAGGAAACTGAGGCAGGCAGAAGTTAAAGGACTTACCCAGGGTCACACAGCTAGAAAATTTATGATGCTAGATTTAATCTCAGTTCGTCTTGACTCCATGCCCAGTACTCTCTCTAGTGCTCAAGTGAGAGGAAGCAAGATGAAATGGAAAGAACACTGGATCTGGAATCAGGAGAGACCTGAGTTTAAGTCCCACTTTCAGATTTATGAGCCTTATGACCCTGAGTGGGTCACTTAATCTCCCTGAACCTCAGTTTCCTCAGCTGTTAAGTGGAGTCAACAATACCTATAGGACCTGCCTCATCTAGTTACTATGAGTAAATACCTCATAGTATTCCCTCAATGGGAATTCTCTCAATTCCCTTAAATTCCTTCAAATGGAAAGTGCCATTATTCAGTTGTACTGAATGGAGAGTCAGGAATCTGACTCTGGATCAATTCCAGGGTCTGTCACTTATCCTCAGTGTTATCTTGGACAAGTAATTTCCCTCTTTAGACCTCCATTTCTTCATCCCTAAAGTGAGTGGCAGCTAGGTGGCACAGTGGTCAGAGTTCTAGGTCTGAAGTCAAGAAGACCTGAGTTCCAATTCATTTCAGAAACTGTCAAGCTGTGTGACTCTGAGTAAGTCCCTTACTGACTGTCTGCCTCAGTTTCTTCATCTGTAAAATGGGGATGATAATAATAGTACCCATCCCCTGGGGTTATTATGAGGATCAAATGAGCTCATATATGTCAAGTATCTGGCACATGGAAATCACTATTATTTATTAACTATTATTATAATTATTATGTTGTAAACTATTGTTTTTATGATTATGGACACAGATAGGTAAATGCTGGGTGTCACAAAAATCCCTTTTATTAAAATTGCAGTGAAACTTTGGGGACAACCTACATAGAAGATACAAAATGTTACAAAATATTTCCAGTCCAGAGTGTGCGAACAACTGGCGAAAGAGGCAATCATTTCATGGAAGGTGACATCTCATCTGAGCTGAGCCTTGAAGGGAGATAGTCACGGGTTCTAAGGGGTGAAGGGAAAGAGAGAGAGCATCCTGGGCATGGGAGACAAGCACAGAATGGAGGTAAGAGTCCAGCAAGGCAGCTCCATTAAGTCCCTCTCCTCACTGGAGGTACAAGTGGGATTGGTGCCATTTAAGAAGCTCATGTAGCCTCTGTTTTCCTTAATGAAGGATGGACCAATTTTGACACAAGGGAAATGGGCTCGTGTAGAAAGGTACTTCAGAGAGCATCAGCTAGAACAACATCCACCATTAGCCTTGAGACATGATGACGAGCCTTCTCAAAGTTGCCATTCTCGCTCTTGAACAGAAAACTTGGAACAATTCCCTCTGGAAGAATTCCTGTGGTGTTCAGTCATAAGATCCTAAATTTAAGACTGCAAAAGACTTCGAGTATAACATCTTCATTTTACAGATGAGGAAACTGAGGCACGGACAGGTAGGGAGTAGCACAGCTAGGATTCAAACCCAAGTCATTTTCACTCCAAACCTAACACTCATTCCACTGCATTTCCTTTCTCCCACAATCAGTGGAAGGGAGATAAGTCAGAACTGGCCCATTTTTAAAAGATAAACCTCATGGAAAATCTGTGGGGAAAACAGGAGCTGATGCCCTAATTGTACAATCCTCTGCAGCACTTCTTCCAGAAATAGTCACTGCGTGTTGCATGTAGCACCTTTCTCTGCTAACTTAAAACTTGGCACGTGCATTCTGTGATTCATCATTCCAACACCCCTGAAGAGATAGTATGGATGAATGGTAATTGGTAGTATCTCCACTGAACAGGTGAGAAATCACAGCATGGCCTGGCGAGGACCATTCCTCAGTGACAAAGCCAAGCTTTAACATCGTCCAACAAGGCACCCAAGTGATCAAGCAAAAAAAAAGAGAGGCAAAACCAGAGTGGGGCAATCAGTGCATTGCCCCAGGGTGCAAAATTTAGTGGTCTCTGGCAGTATTTGCAGGATTTCAGAAGTCTAGAACATCATACCTTAATACCTGCTTAACAGAACTGGTTAAAGTAGGAGGCTACCAGATGTCATGGTAGTGATGAATCCCTCCCTTCCCTTGTTGCATCCTCCCCATCTGCAGCAGCACTCTCAAGCTAATGTCCTGAGATCTTTCTGTCTCTTCCTTCAGAATGGTACCCTCTCCTCTCCTTCTCAAATAAAGATGTCTTCATTGTCCCTCCAGGCAGAGTTTGAGTCCTTTTTCCCCTAGCATAATAGGTCATAGGTACAGCCCTGAGCAAAAGCCTTTTTACATTTAGTCCAATTCAGCAAATACATATTAATTTAGAACTGTGCAAAACAATTATTGTTATCCATGCCTTTTGGCGTATTACCAGGCATAAACTGCATACATAAACACCCCACTCCTACCCCAGCCAAAGTGGACAGAAATAGAAAATAAAGACTCCATAGATAACAATATTCATAGCACTGTTTGGGGGAAAGCAAAACAAACAAACAAAAAACAGAATTAAAGGGAATGTCCATCAGAAATGTCCAATCTGAATAGAATGGAGTAAGAAATGTCAAATATGTCTTCAGTCATGACATGGGGAACATGAAAATATTTATTGCATGAAAGCACTGATATAACCAATATCTATTTCCTGTCTCAGGGAGGGGGACAGGGAGGGAGGGAGAGAGTCTGAATTGAAAAATGCCAGAAAATAATTCTCAAAAATTGTTTCTACATATAAATGAAAAGAATAAAAAGAATAAATTAATTAATAAAAAGAAATATCAAATATGATGAGTTCAGAGAAGCATGGGAAGATTTATATGAACTGATACAGAGGGAAATTAGAAGAGCTCAGAGAATGACATACCCCTGATTCTGCTCATTTCACTTCACATCAGTTCATGTAGGTCTTCCCAGGTTTTTCTCAAAGCATCCTGCTCACCGTTTCTTATAGCATAATAGTATTCCATCACTATCATATACCATATTTTGTTCAGCCATTCCCCAATAGTCATCCCCTCAATTTCTAATTCTTTGCCACCATGAAAAGAGCTGTTATAAATATTTTAATATATAGATCCATTTTCTTTTCTCTTTGGGGGATACAGAACTAGTAGTGGTATTACTGGATCAAGGGGTATGTATGGTTTTGCAGTCCTTTGGGCTTAGTTCCAAATTGTTCTCTGGAATTATTCTCACAGCACCACTAACAGGGCATCAGTGTTCCAATTTTCCCACATCCCTTCAAACACTGGTCATTTCTTTTTCTGTCATATTAGTCAGTAAGATAGATATTCAGGTGGTAGATACATTAGAGCTGTTTTCATCTGCATTTCTCTAATCAGTGATAGTTTAGAGCCTTTTTATATGACTTTAAATGGCTTTGCTTTCTTCTGAAAACTGCCTGTTCATATTCTTGAACCATTTACCAATTGGGGAATGACTTGTATTTTTATAAATTTGACTACTTCTCCATCTTGAAAAATGAGTCCCTCATCAGAAAAACCTTTCTTGTCCATTAAAACAACAAGCTTGATCTAATTCTTCCCTACCTTGCAGCAAGATAGATTCTTATCTGGGCTCCCTACCCTGGTCTTCCCTTGCTTCAGTTTGTCCTACATCCAAGTGTAAAAAAAAAAAAATCTTCCTTTAAGACTTTTTCATCACTTCTCTCCTGTGGATGAAGTCAATGTGCCACTCACTGGAGGAATTGAAATACTTACCTTCCATCTCTCATCACTCATCGCAGCCCCCTCTCCACTGTCCAACTGAGCCAATCTCCTGAGCGAGTGACAGTCTCTCACACCTGCCACTTTTCCTCTTCTTTTTTCTATATTCTTCTCGTTCCATTCCTCAACATTCCATTCAAGACCTTGGTGAAAATGGCACCTCAGGGCCCTCTCTAACAAGTAAGCCACCCTTCAGACCTCTATCCTTCTCCAGAGCAATACTTGGGTACCATCTCCTCTCCAAGACCTTTCTGGATTCCTCCTTGAATCATGAGCATCCCCTTGAAATTACTTTGTATTTACCTATGGGTTGCATTCCTTCCCCTCCTTTCCTCTCCCCTCCCCTCATCCAGGTGAGACTCAATGATTTCCAAACTCTCTTCCCTCTCTAGTGCTCTCTATTTCAGCACCATCAAGCTATTTATGTTCCTGGCACGAGCCAGAATGGAAGAACACTGGTCCTAGCCTTGCCCTTCATACCCTCTAGGAAACTGACATTTTTAACATTTTCGGGGTTTGCTGTGACATCCTCAGAGAAAGTTTGTGACTCCATCAGCGACTAACACAGCTTCCTTTTGCACATTGCTAGTTGGTTCAGTTGTGAATGCATAATTATTTTTGCACACTTTAAAACAGTGTCTGTTTAACCATAGAAAATGTTTAATTCAGTGGAGCCTCAACTCATCAGTATTCTGTGCACCGCCTGTGATCCTCAAAAAAAAAGTGAGTGTGAATGTGAGTGTGTGAGTGTGAGTGTGTGTGTGTGTGTGCGTGTGTGTGTGTGCAGGCATGTTGGGTTTTGCCCAGTGGATTTCTCATCATGTGAAAAACTTTCAGACCTGCCTTCTTAGCCAAGGCTCATGGTAATCCATTAAATAGTCAAGGTTTGTTCATGGACCTTTGACTCCCTTTGCCCTTGGTTCCTCTGAGACCAAGCAAATGTGGCTGACTTTAGCTTGTTTTATTAGCAAGAATAAGATAATCCCACTTCTAACAAGGTTTAATTTAAAGAACTCCTGTGATTAGCAGTCAGCTCTTGACTTGTTTTCTTTTTATTAACCCCAGTGATGGCTTCCCATCTGCCAGGAAGAGCTGGGCTTGCTTCCCTTAAGCCCAAGAAGGTCCTCGATGAAAATTATTCTCTAATTAATTGGCCAGTTATGAAAATCGTGGACCTTTGATCTCTTCCAAGTTATTGGCGATGAAAAGGATAGGGACTGAACTTGTGATTTCTTTGGATGGAGAGCCAGGTCTAAAGAACGGAGGTCCAAGGTTCAAATCTGACCTCAGACACTTCCCAGCCAGGTGATCTTGGGCAAGTCACTTAACCCCCATTGCCTAGCCCTTACTGCTCTTCTGCCATGGAACCAGTACACAGTATTGTTTCTAAGGCAGAAGGTAAGGGTTATAAATATATAATGTAGATATATTTTTCTATGTCTATACAGGAATAGGAATATAATCACAGACAGAGCTGTTGCTTATAATTCCCCAGATATCACCTTCTGCTAGGTGGATAGAGTGTTGGATGTAAAATCAGGAAGACTCATCTTCCTGAGGGCAAATCTGGATTCAGATACTTACTAGCTGGGTGACCCTGGGCAAGTCACTTATCTCTGTTTACCTCAGTTTCTTCAGGTGTCAAATAAGCTGGAGAAAGAAATGACAAATCATTCCAGTATCTTTGCCAAGAAAACCCCAAATTTGAGAGTCAGGCCTAGAGACGGGAGGTCCTAGGTTCAAATTTGACCTCCGACACTTCCCAGCTGTGTGACCCTGGGCAAGTCACTTGACCCCCATTGCCTAGCCCTTACCACTCTTCTGCCTTGGAGCCAATACACAGTATTGACTCCAAGACAGA
The DNA here is from genome assembly GCF_027887165.1 of Monodelphis domestica. Taxonomy (NCBI): domain Eukaryota; kingdom Metazoa; phylum Chordata; class Mammalia; order Didelphimorphia; family Didelphidae; genus Monodelphis; species Monodelphis domestica. The sequence continues at coordinate 39,756,799 of NC_077232.1, read as the reverse complement.
AGGTAAGGGTTTAAAAAAAGAAAAAGAAAACCCCAAATGTTGTCTACAAAGAGCCAGGTATGGCTAAATAACAACCACCTTTGTAGGGCTAGAAGGAGACTTCAAGGTCATCCAGTCCAATTTCCCATTTTATCAGTGAGGAAACTGAGGTCTAGAGAAGTGATATATTCAAATTCACCCTTAATAATCATAATCTCCAAAACATTTAGAATGAAAAGTTTTTTAATTTTTTATTTAATTAATTTAGAATATTTTTCCATGGTTACATAATTCATGTTCTTTCCCTTCTCTCCTCTCCACCCCCTCCCCTCCCATAGCCAATGCACAGTTCCACCTGGTTTTACATGTGTCATTGATAAAGACCTATTTCCATATTATTGATATTTGCATTGGGGTGATCGTTTAGAATCTACATTCCCAGTCATATCCCCATTGACTCATGTGATCAATCATGTGTTTTTCTTCTGAGTTAGAATGAAAAGCTTTCAAAATTTAGAGATCTAGCATATAAAAATGAAACTCATGTGGGAAGAGGACAGAATGGGGTACCTTTCATCCCCATCAGCCTATCTGCTCCTCAAAGTACCTTTGTCAATCCCAGGAGGTTGTTGTTCGGTTGTTTCAGTGGTGTCTGACTCTTTGTGGACTCATTTGGGGTTTTCTTGGCAGAGATACTAAAGTGATTGGCCATTTCCTTCTCCAGATCATTAAACAGATGAGGAAACTGAGGCCATCAGGGTAAGTGGGATCTGAGCCTAGGTCTTCCTGGCTTCAAGTCTAATCTACACCCATGCCCAGGACTGTGTGTATCTGCCATGCACTAGTTATGTGATGTTCACAAAGCAGTGAAATGACTGTTGTCGAAGGGCATCAGTTTTAACCTTAATTCTGCTACTTACTACCCATATGACATTGAACAAGGCACTTTCTCTTTATGGGCTCAATGTCTTCATCTCTAAAATAAGGGAATTGGATTAGAATGACCTCTAAGTCCCTTCCAGCTCTAAATCTTGGATCCTAAGTATCATCTTCCTCCTCCTATATCTATCTCGGTCTCTCTTTCTTTCTCTGTGTTTGTCTCTATCTCTCTTTCTCTGTCTCTCTGTGTCTTTCTCTGTCTCTCTGTCTCTATCTCTCTCTCCATCCTCTCCTGTCTGTCCTTTTTTTTATCTGTTTCTCTCTTCATCTCCCTGTCTCTCTCTGTCTTTCTCTGTCTTTGTCTCTCTGTCTCTCTCTCCATCCTCTCCTCAGTCTGTCCTTTCCTTTTTCTATCTGTTTCTCTTTTCTTTATCTCCCTGTCTCTCTGTGTGTCTTTCTCTGTCTTTGTCTCTTTCTCTGTCTCTCCCTCCATCCTCTCCTGTCTGTCCTTTATCTGTTTCTCTCTGTGTCTTTCTCTCTCTCTCTCCATCCTCTCCTCTGTCTGTCCTTTCTCTATCTGTTTCTCTCTTCATCTCCCTGTCTCTCTCTGTGTCTTTCTCTATCTCTCTGTCTCTTTCTTCATCCTCTCATCTGTCTGTCCTTTTTCTATCTGTTTCTCTCTTTATCTCCCTGTGTCTTTCTCTCTCTCTCTGTCTTGTTCTCTGTCTCTCTGTCTCTTTCTCTGTTTCTCTCTCCATCCTCTCCTCTGTCTGTCCTTTATCTGTTTCTCTCTTCATCTCCCTGTGTCTCTCTGTGTCTTTCTCTGTCTCTCTCTGTCTCATTCTCTGTCTCTCTGTCTCTCCCTCCATCCTCTCCTCTGTCTGTCCTTTATCTGTTTCTCTCTTCATCTCCCTGTGTCTTTCTCTGTCTCTCTGTCTCATTCTCTGTCTCTCTGTCTCTCTCTCCATCCTCTCCTCTGTCTGTCCTTTATCTGTTTCTCTCTTCATCTCCCTGTGTCTCTTTGTGTCTTTCTCTGTCTCTCTCTCTCTCCATCCTCTCCTCTGTCTGTCCTTTATCTGTTTCTCTCTTCATCTCCCTGTGTCTTTGTGTCTTTCTCTGTCTCTCTCTCTCTCTCTCCATCCTCTCCTCTGTCTGTCCTTTATCTGTTTCTCTCTTCATCTCCCTGTGTCTTTCTCTGTCTCTCTGTCTCATTCTCTGTCTCTCTGTCTCTCTCTCCATCCTCTCCTCTGTCTGTCCTTTATCTGTTTCTCTCTTCATCTCCCTGTGTCTTTGTGTCTTTCTTTGTCTCTCTCTCTCTCTCCATCCTCTCCTCTGTCCTTTATCTGTTTCTCTCTTCATCTCCCTGTGTCTTTCTCTGTCTCTCTGTCTCATTCTCTGTCTCTCTGTCTCTCTCTCCATCCTCTCCTCTGTCTGTCCTTTATCTGTTTCTCTCTTCATCTCCCTGTGTCTTTGTGTCTTTCTCTGTCTCTCTCTCTCTCTCCGTCCTCTCCTCTGTCTGTCCTTTATCTCTGTTTCTCTCTTCTTTACCTCTTTGTCTCTGTCTCTTATGTCCTATACCCACAACACATAGAGGTAGTATTCAGAATGCAGAATCACATCAAACATAAACTTCTGTCATCAATACACAACCTTCTTGAGTGCAGAAAAATTAGGAAGAAAATGTGTCTCTAAAAAGTCTCTTGGAAAACCTTCCACATGCCTAGTCTATCTTTTTCTCATGGGAGAACCTTGGGACCTTCAGGAAGAATTACTCTTCCAAAAGATCCCAGGTCTCTCATTTGTTAATGGTGCCAAGGTAGTCATGGATAATCACCCTAGGGTGCTCAGGCTATATTTAAGGACCTCTCTGATCCTCATGACTTATTCTGAATTCTGGGCTACCGAAGATATTTCAGAGCTTTACTACTGGGAAACTTAACTCTGAAATCCTCATTTGTGCTGGTGGTGAGAGTTCATGGTCCCTTCAGGACAAGTCTCTTCCATTTATAGATTTTAAGGTAAGATATACACCCGCCAATCCACTTCCTTCTCAAAATACCTCTGCTGTTGGTCACCCTGCCCTCCCGAGGTGTCCAGTTCAGCAGTGGAGACCTCCTGGTTCTCAAAGCTCTGAAGGACAATTGCTCCTTCCAGACCTGCTGAAGTCTTGGTCACTGAGGTCAGCTTTAAAGAAGACACTTTTATGATCATTCCCTCCTCTCTCATCTTAAATCTCTTTTTCCTAATAGCATCCTTCCTCTGACCTAGAAACATGCTTAAATCTACCGTATCCTTCAAAACCCTTCATTTGACCCCACTGTCCCCTCATGGTGTTCTGCTACATCTCATTCCTTTTTATGGCTAGAAAAAATACCATCCACAATTACTGCCTTCACTTTCTTACCACCCCCTCTCTTCTCCACTCCAATAGTCTGGCTTCTGACCCCATCTTTCTGCTGAACATTTTTCCTCCAAGACTTACATGGATTTCTTAACTCTTCCATCCCACAGACTCTCCTCAGACTTCATTTTTAAAGGCTGTCACCGTTGACCTCCTCTTCCCCCTGTGACTGCATTTTGGGGTTCTCCTCCATCTCTGATCTTTGCCTCTCAGTCACCTTTGCTAGACCATCGTGGACCTTTTTTGACCTTGGCATGGGTATCCCTCAGGGCTCTGCCCTGTGTTGTTCTCTCTTGTCCCATCAATTCTTCTTTTCCCTCTCAGCTCTTTTATTCTTTCCTCAAGACCACATATATCTCCTAAGCTCCAGTCTTATGTGACCAGATGCCTACTAGACATCTCAAGCTATATATCTCAGCAGCACAAATTCAACATGTTCAAAAAGGGAGACTCAGTGGATTGAGAGCCAGGCCAAGAGATGGGAGGTCCTGGGTTCAAATGTGACCTCCAATGCTTCCTAGCTGTGTGACCCTGGGCAAGTCACTTAACCCCCATTGCCTAGCTCTTACCACTCTTCTGCCTTAGAACCAATACACAGTATTGATTCCAAGACAGAAGGTAAGGGTTTAAAAAAAAAAAAACAGAATTCAAATATTCTTCCCTTTCTCCCCCTCTAAACCCTCCAAGTTCTATTGAGGATGCCAATGTAATCCCAGCCACTGAAGGGTCACAACCTCAGAGTTATCCTTCCTGTCCCTCATCACCACCTGACACTCAAGTCTTGCCACATCTTGCCATAGCATTTTTTTTACTCTCTTTTTCATTATCCTTGCAAAACCACCCTAATTCTGACCCTCATTACCATTTGTTTTTTATTTTAAAGCCTTACCTTCTCTCTTAGAATCAATACTATGTATTGGTTCCAAGGCAGAAGAGCAATAAGGGCTAGGCAGTGGGGGTTAAGTGACTTGCCCAGGGTCACCCAGCTAGGAAGTGTCTAAAGCCAGATTGGAACCCAGGAAAATGAGTCTTCCTGACTCCAGCCCCAGAGCTTAGTGTTAGCTCAGCAGTGAAAGGGAAGACAAGTCATTTTTTTTACAGGGCAAAGAAAAGAAGTAGAGAAGATGGCGGATTGAAGCCAGGTCCTAAAAGGTATTTGTGAAAAGTTTCAGAAGATGGAAGTGAGGTGGGATAATGACTGTTGTTGCTCTTGTTCAGCCAAGACCCCATGGACCACAGCAGGGCAGGTCCTTCTACTCCCTTCTACTATCTCACTGTAACAAAGACTCATGGGATCACTTCAAGAACCCAAAGGCCTATGAATGAAGAAAGCAGGAAGCCGGGTGGTATTAAGGTTCTCATCCTCCTGGCTGCTTAATATGGATCAGAAATCTTTTACATTGGGTTGCCCAATCAGGAAATATCGACACTGTCTGTGCCGTGTATTTATGGGATTGGTCCTCTGTTACGGGGTAAGACGCAGATCTGGGTGGGGGCGCAGCACTCTATGAGCAATTAACTAGCATTTTCATGCATTCCACAGTCTGGTCTACCATCTCTTCCACAATGACTTGGGTTTTTTGGTTGTGTTGTGTTATTTTTTTTAATTAATTTCCAATTAAGTTTGAAAGGACAAAGTACAAAATTAACTAACTTGCAATTAATTTCAGGGGTAATTATGCAAAAATTCTAGGCATGTAGAAGATGGAGATTGTGAAATAATGAGTTGTGGGGTAGGGTTGAGTTGTTTTTTTTTTTACTACAATAATTACAGTGATGAATATGCATGAGGCTGTTTGAGAAAGGAAAGTACAACTAGCAATTGTATTTAATTAAACTTTTAGCTGGCTTAGCTTCCTGGGTGCTTCTTGTTTTGATCTCTTCAGAACTCTCAGCAAATTACCCAAAGCTGGTACCCCAGGAGAATATGGAGTGGCCAGTTGCTGATCCTGTTTCTGAGCACACTGGACTGGGAGTCAGGAAGTTTATTATTGTTGTTGTTGGATCTTTTTTAGTCCTGTCCAACTCTTCATGGCCCTATTTGGGGTTTTCTTGGCAAAGATATTGGAAAGGTTCACCATTTCCTTTCCTGGATCATTTTACAAAAGAAGAAACTGAGGCCAAAAGGGTTAAGTGGCTTGCCTAGGGTCACACAACCTGGAAACCCTGCATTCAAATCCAGACACTCCCTAATTAAGTGACCCTAAACAAAAAGCTTAACCTCCCTCATCTCAGTTTCCTTATCTGTAAAATGGAGATAATTGTGCAGACCTCACTGTGTGAATCTAATGAGCTTATGTATGCAGAGGGCCTTGCAAACATTAAAACCCTTTATTTATTTTTTTATTTTCAGCTATTGCCTGGTGCCATGTTCCAAGGTAATAGTAGTTGAAGAGAACAGAAGTTCCTCTAGGCAGAGATGAAGAGGGAGCGCCTTTCAGGCATGGGGCATCCCCTCTGCAGAGGCATGCAAGTGGGAGGTAGATACGAGTGCTCATTCTAGGGGAATGGTGGGCCAGCCAGTTGGGATGGAACAGAACATGTGTCAAAGGGAAGAAATGCCTGGGTTTTTCCAGGCTCAGCTCAGACTTTCAAATGGTCCAGAACATGTACGACTCGTCTCATTCCTAAATCATGAAACCAAAGCCCCTGGCTCTCCTCAAAGCAGGTCTGCGGTACCTGACACCGAGGCTAGTTATTCACATTTAATTGGGGGCTGGGGAGAAACAACAAAACCCTCAGTGTTACCTCAGCATCCAGAATGCTGCTCCTGCCTCCTGTTTTGGCCGCAGCTCCTTAGACTTCAAGGCTATGCTTACCACCTACTTCAGACTGTAATCGATAGGACCAAAGAAAGCTTTTTATTCCATTTCTTCCTATGGTGGAAGCCAGAGGGCTCCTTCTAATTGAGTTTCCTGTTCTCCCGCCCTCTTCCCTGCCACTTCTGGGAAAATGAATGGAGAGGATGGGTTAAAAGAGCTGTTGTGTCTGTTATTTAAATTGGGGTCTCTACATGGTGTCTTGGAATGTGTTTAACACTGGGAATCCAAAGAGTGAACCTTTGCTATTCCCAAGAATAATAGGATTATTGATTTAGGGGCTGAAGAGGCTCCAGGAATCATCTGGTCCATCTCCCTTATTTTACAGATGAGGTTGAAGCCCAGAGATATAAAGACACTAAACAGTGGCAGAGAGAGAGGCCTCTTCCCACATGGGACCCTCCAATGGGCCATTAAGGACACTGTTGGCCAAGTTCTGCCCAGGAGAACTCAGGATACTCACAAGAACTGTGATAGCAATCACAAATGCAGATGCTGCCTTTTCATGTAATACCTTAAGGGTTGCAAAATGTATACATCTTCTGAACTTCAAAACAACCCTGGGAGGCATGATTATTTCCATTTTAAAGATAAGGAATCTGAGACTCTGAGAAATCCTATGATGTATTCAAGGTTACATTTCCAACAACACAGTAGCAGTGGTACTGGTGGTGGTAGTAGTGATAATGGTGGTGGGAGGAGGAGGAGGAAGAGGAAGAGGAATAGAGGTGATGGTGGTGGTAGGAGGAGTGGTAATAGTGGTGATGGTGGTGGTAGTAGTGGTGGTGGTGGTAGGAGTAGGAGTAGTGATGGTGGTGATGGTGGTGGTGGTGGTGGTGGTGGGAGGAGGAGGAGGAAGAGGAAGAGGAGGAGTGGTGGTGGTGGTAATGTTAGTGGTGGTAGCAATGGTAATGGTGTGGTAGTAGGAAGAGGAGTAGAGGTGATTGTGGTGGTGGTAGGAGGAGGAGAAAGAGGATGAGGAAGAGGAGGAGTGGTGGTAGTGGTGGTGATGTTAGGAGGAGAATAAGGAATAGGAGTAGTGGTTGTAGTGGTGGTGGTGGTGGTGGTGGTGGTAGGAGTAGAAGTAATGGTGGTGTTGATGGTGATGGTAGTAGTAGGAGTAGTAGTGATGGTGGTAGTGATAGGAGGAAGAGGAGGCAGATGAGTGGTAGTAGTGGTGGTGATGTTAAGAGGAGGATGAGGAAGAGGAGGAGTGGTGGTAGTGGTGGTCGTGGTGATGGTGGTAAGAGTAGGAGTAATGGTCGTGGTGATGGTGGTGGTAGTAGTAGGAGTAGTAGTGGTGGTGGTAGTGGGAGAAGGAGGAGGAGACAGATGAGTGGTAGCAGTAGTGGTGATGGTAGGAGGAGGAGTAATGGTGGTGGTGGTAGTAGAGTAGCAAGAAGAAGAGGAGGAAGAGGAAGAGTTGTGGTAGTAGTCGTGGTGATAGTAGTAGTAATAGTAGTAAGAGGAGGAGGAAGAGGAAGAGTGGTGGTAGTAGTGGTGGCAATAGGAGTAGGAATAGGAATAGGAGTAGTGATGGTGCTAGTTGTAGTAACTGGGGCATCCAGGTAGCACAGTAGGTAGGACATCAGGCTGGAGTCAGGAAGGGCTGCCTTCCAATCTCAGACTACTTTCCAACTTGGGCAAGTCATTTAACCCTTATCACCTAGCCCTAATTGCTCTTCTGCCTTGGAACCAATACATAGTATTGATTCAAAGATGGAAGCTGTGGGTTTTAAAAAAGTAATTTAGTAATAGTAATTTAATAATAATTTAAAATTCTATTAATATAAATTAAAATAATAATAATTGAAATGTATGTAGTCCTTAAGGATTACAAAGCACTTTACATATTATTTCATTGTTAGTCAATGAGCATTTATTCAGCACTAGGAGAACACAATCGAATGGAGAAAACAGCTAGGTACCCACAAAAAATATACAAGATGAATAGGAAATGGAAAAGGAAGTGCCAGAATTAAGGACTAAGAAAAACTTCCTCCAGAAAGTGAGATTTTAACTTGGACTTGAAGAAAGCCACTGGATGCTCGCTACAACTTTATGAACTTGGGTGCCATTATTTAGTCCATTTTGTAGAAGAAGAAACAGATTCTGAGAGTTCAGACTTCTTGTCCAAGGAATAATATCTAGTGGGTATCTGAGATAGGATTTGAACCCTGATCTTCCTGATACCACATTCAAAATCACTACACCACACTGCCTACTATACCCAGGGAAAGAGGTTGATTTAAAAATCTGTTTTCATTTCTTCTTCCCAGAGATGCTCATATTTCAGTAACAGGCTAAGAACACAGAATTGCAGAAGAGTTGGACATGACCTTTGAGGCCATCTAATCCAACCCACAAGTGGACAAGAACCCTCCAACCTTGTAGGACATCCTCAGTGAGTGAGGAATTCCCTTCCTCCCAAAGCAGCCCATCCTCCTTGGGGAAAACAATATCTATTTAGAACTGTTCCTTCTATCAGGCTGCAACCTGCCAGTTTGACTTTCTATGCCTTGTAGAAATTTCTCTAGCATCAAACAAGACTCTTTAGAACAATTTCAGATAAAGATGTGCTTTGGAGACCACAAGGGGAGTTTGTAATCATGACTGATTATGAGCTCTCCTCCTCTAAAGCCAATAAAAAAAAATACAATTAGCCAAGTTTTCCTTTATCAACATCATTGTGTGTTCAATTAGTGCAACTGAGCAGAGATCCTGTAGCAAATTCCTTTCCTGAAACTGGGAGGTGGACAGCAATCTGTCTAGTTACCCTGAGTTCTTCGACTTCATTATACCCTACAACTCAATAATATTTCCTTACATTCAGTTATCACAATTTGTTCAGCCGTTTTCCCCTTAATCAGTGGCCGCCCACCTTCCCCAGTTATTTGCTCCTGCAAAAAGTGATGCGCTGAATATTTGTGTCTGTGAGATGGGCTTCTTTTCAGCAAAGAACTAAGTCTTTGTAAGATGGACAGCAGCAAACCACAGTGAGGCTTCATCAAACCGAGTGAGCACTATCCAGACCTAGAGCATCCTTCCTCCTTCCTCCCACCTCCTAGCCTCCTCTGGCTCCTTCAAGATTCAGCTGAGATACCTACCACCTTTCTGCAGGAGATCTTTCCCCATTGCTTCCCTCCTGCTAATGCCTTCATCTCTAAGACCACCTTTCTCACATCTACTAACTTCTTGTTGCTGATTCATTTGGTTGGGTCCAACTCTTTGTGACCTCATTTTGGGGTCTTCTTGGCAGAGATACTGGAGTAATTTGCCAATATCTTCTCAAAATCATTTTCTAGATGAGGAAACTGAGTCAAACAGGGTCAAGTGACTTGCCTAGGGTCACACAACTAGTAAATGTCCAAGGCTGGATTTGAACTCATGAAGATGAGTCTTCCTGATTCCAAGCTCAGTGCTCTATCCACTGTAACATTTAACTGCCCATATAACTTGAGTATACTTATTGATATACATGTTATCTCTCCCATTAGAATATAAGTTTCTCTGTGTGACCCTGGACAAGTCACTTAACCCCCATTGCTTAACCTTTATCACTCTTCTGCCTTGGAACCAATACACAGTATTGATTCCAAGATGGAAGGTAAGGGTTTAAAAAAGGAGGGGGGGTGTAAGTTCCTTGAGGACAGAGATTGCTTTTTTTCTTTGTATCGCTAGCACTTAGCACCTTACTGGGCTTTGGTTAATTCTTGTTGGTTGATTGCAAATGTGATGGATTGGCCGCCTCCCATCGCCATGGCACCTGGTGACCCAGAGCCAACAGGATGATTTCAGAGTCACCATGGGCTCCCGCCTCTGGCCTCCGGATGTTTTTCTTCAGCCCTGTAGGTTTCCTTTACCTCCTTTTCTTCCTCTCTTCCTGGAAAGCAGCTCCGGTATCTCTGCCCTTGTGAAAGAAGGCTTTCTGTTCATGGTTCGGTTGTTTTAACAGAGACTTCATTAATGTTTAAAGCCCTTCCCGGAGTTCTGTGGCCTTTGTGCTTTGTGTCTGGAGAATTTTCGTCGGCCGTACCCAGACTAAAGCCGCCCTAAAGAGGGTTTGTTATTGTTTCCTCTGTAGAGAACAGAACCGGTAGCTGAGAAGGCACCAGACCTCCTCCTGCCCCTCTCTCACCCCAGACCCCAACATCTCCTCATCTATAATTGAGCAGACAGGTTCAGGGACCTCCAGCTCCAGAGACCCTACAGCATGTTCTGTTTAAGCCTCCAGATCTTGTCTCAGAGAGCAGGAAGCTGTTTGGTAAAGTCTTCATTCGGGGATCATAAATATGGAATGAGCCACCAAGGATGATATTGCTTAGAGATCTGGGACCCTGGGACGCGCGGGCACCATGAACCCAGGCTAAGCCCAGTTCCCATTCTCTGTTGGGAAATGAGGGGTTTTCTCATCTCGTGTGAGACTTGTACCCGGGACTGCCACTCACTTGGGGCTGGCGCCTCCTTCTCCAGCCTGGTTTCACAGGGATCTCAGTTTTTATGTTCTACATTTCCAGAGAAGTGGCCCATTTTCTGTTCTTTGTAGATGACTTTCTGTCTCTGTCTTCCTGCTTTTACAAAAAGATGTCTCCCATGGGGGAAGGGCTTTATCTACTTCCTTTTTGTATACATATATACACATATGTACACATTTTGAGAGAGGAAGCATGGAGTAGAAGATAGATAGAGAGCAGTTCTCAGTCAACCAGTCAGCCCTGGGGACACAAGGAAAAGCAAAAGCATTTTGGTTCCAGTCCAGCCTCTGACACATATGAGCCTTATGACCCTGGGCAAGTCATTTAACCTCTTTATGGCCCAAGCAACTCGCTACCATTATAAGTTGCAAGCAGTTCCTGATATGACTTGGTAGAGAGGGGGGCGGGGAAGGGGAAGAGAGGAGAGACAGAGGGAAAGAGAGAGGGAGAAAGAGGGGAAGAGAGAGAAGAAGAGAGGAGAGACAGGGGGAAAGAGAGGAAAAAGAGAGGAGAGACAGAGGGAAAGAGAGAAAAGGAGAGACAGGAAAAGAGAGGGAAGAGAGAGGAGAGACAGGGAAAGAGAGGGAGAAAGAGGGGGAAAGAGAAAAGGAGAGACAGAGGGAAGAGAGAGGAGAGACAGAGGGAAAAGAGAGAGAGAGACAGAGAGAAAGAAGGAGAGACAGAGGGAAAGAGAGGGAGAGAGAGGGGAAAAGAGAGGAGAGATAGAAGGAAAGAGAGAGGGAAAGAGAGGGGGAAAGAAAGAAAGAGAGACAGAGGAAGAGAGAGGAGAGACAGAGGGAAAAAGAGAGAGACAGAGACAGAGAGAGAAGGAGAGACAGAGGGAAAGAGAGAGAAGAAGAGAGGAAAGACAGAGGGAGATAGAGGGAAAGAGAGCGGGAGAGAGAGGGGAAGAGAGAAAAGGAGAGACAGAGGAAAAGAGAGGGAAGAGAGACGAGAGACAGGGAAAGAGAGGGAGAGAGGGGGGAAAGAGAGAAGGAGAGACAGAGGGAAAGAGAGGGAGAGAGAGGGGAAGAGAGAGAAGGAGAGACAGAGGGAGAGAGAGAGAGGAAGAAAAAGGAGAGACAGAGGAAAAGAGGGAAGAGAGAGGAGAGACAGAGAGAAAGAGGGAGAGAAGAAAGAGAAAGGAAGGAAGGAAGAAATGGATGATAAATAATATATTTAATAAATATATTATAATAAAATAATATAATAAATAAAAGTAATAAATAAAAATAAAATAAATAATAGGTGACAGATAAAGATAGATGGATAGATAGAAAGAAAGATAGAAAGAGAGAGAGAAAGGGATAGATGGTGGATAGATAGGATACAGGCACGCACATATACATATGCAGATGATGATGATGATGATGAACACATTATGATCTGCAAAATAACATTTTAAAATATCTTTACAACTGCCCAAGGGAGGTAGGCTATTATTATCACCATTTTACAGATGAGGAAACAGAGGCAGACAGAGGCTAAGCAATTTGGCCAGGATCACATAGCTAGGAAGTGTCTGAGGCCAGATTTGAACTCATATCTTCCAGACTCCGGGTCTAGCCCTCCATCCACTGCACCACCTAGAAGCCATGCATATACATTCATACAAGATACTTTGCATTTATTTATCTGTGTATATATCGTTTGCCCCCAGTAGAACGTAAGCTCAATGAAGGCAGCTCTTGTTTCATGTTCGCCTTCTTTTCCCCAGTATATATTAGCACAGTGTCAGGCACACAGTAGACACTGAATAAAGGCTTGTTGAGTTACAGTGAATTAAGATTCTGCTTCTCTCCCTAAACTTCTGAGACCGCCTTCTGTGGCTGATTCAGCCCTCTCTCTTCTCCCCCGCCATGCCGTCTTGTCTAGTTCATTACTGGCTTCAGGTATCAATATTGGCTCACTAATTAAACTGTGAACTCCTTGAAAAGAGGAACCATTTCCTGCACTTCTCTTGCCTCACGCATAATTAGCAGCTGGGCGCTCACAGAGAACCTCCCTCTAGATCGGAGCATCCACTCTCTTCCCCGGCGTTTTAAACACTTCTCAGTCTGCCTCTGAGGCAGTCGAAGAGCTCTGGCGCTCGGTGGGCATTTGGGAGTCACTGTTCTGTGACTTTGTCTCTCCCAAATGAACTGTTGCTGTGATGGAGGAATGGCTGGAGCTCACCTTTCTCCCTCCCCCTTAGATGTCCATCCCAAAAGCATCCCAAAGTCGACAAGCCCAGAGCAGAGCTCACTGAGACTCATCGCTCTCCCTAGCTTGCCTGTTTCTGTGAAGATCATGGCAGTCCTCCAGGTTTGCAGCCTGGGAGCCTTCCTGCACTCATCCCTCTCCCTCGTCCCCTCATCCCATTACTCAGCGAGTCTGGTCTATTCTCTTCCACAGGTTTTCTCACATGACCCTGCCCCACTCACACAGCCACCATGCCAGCTCAGCCTGTTATTACCTTCCTCCTCTACTCTGACACTATCCTAATTGGTCTCCTTGCTACAGTTTAGCCCCTCTCCAAACCCCTCATTGTATAACCACAAAAAGTATCTTCCTGGAGCAGAAGTTGGGTCCTTTCACTCAAAAAGCTTCAGTAGCTCCCTATTATCTCCATAACAAAATGCAAACTCCTCTGCTTGGCCTCTAAAATCCTTGTAATCTGGTCCCAGCCTGCTATTCCAGACACTCCATCCAACTTCCCTTCATACACTCAGTGCCATGGCCAAACTGAACTACTTGCACAAGTGGTTCCCATGCCCTCTGTCATTCTTAATTTTTTTATTCTTTTCTTCTTCTTTCCTTTATTCTTTCTATGCCTCCTTCCTTTCTTTGTTCTTCCTTTTGTCTTTTCTTCTTTTCCTTACTACTTTTCTTTCTCTATTTTGTCTTTTCTTCTTTTCCTTACTACTTTTCTTTCTCTATTTTGTCTTTTCTTTATTTCTTGCTTGCCTTCCTTTTTTATTTCTTTGTCTATCTCTGTCTCTCTGTCTTTATCTCTCTATCTTTCTATATCTCTGTTTCTGTCTCTGTCTCTTTATCGCTGTCTCTCTATTTCTGTCTCTCTATCTCTCTGTCTCTGCCTCTCTGTTTCTCTATCTCTGTCTCTATCTCTCTGTCTCTGTTTTTGTCTCTGTATCTGTCTCTCTGTCTCTCTATATATCTATCTCTCTGTCTCTACCTCTATGTCTTCCTCCCTATCTCTGTCTCTGTCTGTCTATTTCTCTGTCTCTATCTCTGTCTCTCTCTGTTTTGTCTCTGTATGTCTGTCTCTCTGTCTCTATCTCTCTATATATCTGTCTCTGTCTCTACTTCTCTGTCTGTCTATCTCTGTGTCTCTGTCTCTGTCTGTCTCTATTTCTGTCTTTCTGCCTGTCACTGTCTATCTTTCTGTCTCTCTCTCTCCTCACCCCACTTGGACTTTCCTCCCTCCTCTCCACCCCTTGGCGTGCCTAGCTTCCTTCAGGTCATAGCTTGGCTGCCACATTCTACACCAAGGTCTTTCCTGATCCCTGGCAGCCCTAAATGAATGCTCTCTCCTTGCTCTCCTGAGGTGTTCTATAGGGGCTTTGCCTGGGAAAGGGGTAGCACAGCCCATTTGGTGGCAAGCTGGCCTCTACTCCAGGCTGACCCTGGCCAATCCCTTCCCTTCTCCATTCTAGCCTAGGTGATTCTCCAAGACCACAGAGGGCAGAAAAGGTGCCAACTGGCATTGGCAGAGGGGATTTGCCACCTGAGAATTCTCTGCCCCAGTGAAATCACAAGTTCAGTCCCTCATTCTGGATTTACATGTGCTGATCCACATACATGTTTTCTCCTCCAGTAGAGTGTGAACCTTTTTCTTTGACTCCCCAGACAAGTCAATTCAAGTCATAATCATTGCCCAAGCACCTACTATGTGCCAGGCACTCTGCGAAGCAACGAGGGTCACAAAAACAGGCAGAGCCAGTCACTGACCCTCAAGAGTTTACCATATAATGGCCAAGCCAACAGGCAAACAAGTATGGACTGATAGATCTCTATGGGATGGACTAGAGGTTGTCACAGTCTGAGTGGCTGGGAAATTCCTAGCTGGGTGACCATGGCCAAGTCACTTAACCCCCATTGCGTAGCCCTTACTGCTCTTCTGCCTCAGAACCAATATTCATATGTATTCTAAGACAGAAAAGTAGGGGTTCAGCCCTTCTTTGACTCCGTGTTTGAGCATCATTGTAGCACGCTGAAGTTAACAGTTCCCCCAGCCTGGGCTGCTGAGGCTGCAGCTTCTCTACAGCAAGGATTGCGCTGTAATTTACCAAGTCTTCTTATCGGTCCGGGCAGTCCATCGAGTGTCCAATAAGCATTTAATTTTACAATCTCCACCTCGCCGTCAAGGAAGGTCTCTCTGGTGCGAAATAGAAGAAGGACTCCCAGGCAGCAGCCCCTTCACCGGGGGATGCCAGGGGGCTTCTCTCCGAGGGAGGTGCTGGAGGCGAGCTGAGAAGAGCATCACCCGCCACCAGCTCTCCGTGGTCCAGGGGGGAAGCGCGCTAGAAAGTTTCCTTCTGTGTCTCCCCTCCTGATTCCTTTGCTCCGGAGCCAGCGGTTTTTGTGGTCTCTTGGAAGAGGACGTAGTGGAGCGTCCAGTCGCCTTCCCGTTGGGATTGATCGCTGCCAGCACAGGCATATTTTTGTCCATGGCTTTGTGCCCTGTACCTATTGGTTTGTCAGGCTCATCGATTCCTTTTTTATTCTAATAATTCGTCTTTCAAACACTCGGCGTATTGACTGGTGAAGACACAATCGAGAGAAAGTCCATTGAAGGCTCAACGTATTACAGGGTAGAGAGAATTGATGAGGCTGTTGGCCTTTTGGCTCTCCTTTACCTCCCATCAATGCAGGTGTGCCACTCATTTCTATTAGGGAGCCCCCTTCTCCATCTGGAAGAACCAATTCACTTCTAAAGGAGGGAGGGGAGGTAGTAAGATCTAAAGAGGATTGTGTGAGTTAGGAAAAGAATTGGGTGAAAGTTAGAAAAAGAATTCACTTCTAAAGGAGGGAGGTAGTGTGATCTAAAGGGGATTGGGTGAAAGTTAGGAAAAGAATTCAGTCAGTGGGCATCCAAGTGGCTCAGTGGATTGAGAGCCAGGTGTGGATATGGGGAGGTCCTGGGTTCAAATCTGGCCTCAGACCCTTCCAGCTGGGTAACCCTGGGGAAGTCACTCAACGCCCATTGCCTAGCCCTTACTGCTCTTCTGCCTTGGAGCCAATACACAGTATTGACTCTGAGACAGAAAATAAGGGTTCTTTTAAAAATATGCCACAGGGTTTAGTTCCAGCCCTCTTGGGTAGGAGCCCATAGCTCAGACAGGGACACTGAGTCAGGAAGGAGCTTGGTGGGTGCCATCTATGGCTATTCTAGCAAATATTTGCCAGGAAGGGGCAGGGAGTGTGAACAACGCCATAAATAAGACAAACTTTAGGGAATGAGACCGAATCATACCAATAGCTTCCCTGGCATTCCCTGGATCTTTCTTGCCTCCTGAGGCATAGATGCTCTGGATCCTGGTGTGCCCCACTTGTCTCAGGGCACCACGGTATCAGCCCAGCCCAATTTTTGGCTTCTATAGTTGGGTCTTGATCAGTGAGAATAATGGATCTGCATAGGGGCAGCTAGGTAGCACAGTGGCTAGAGAGAGCCCTGGGTCCAAATCTGCCCTCTGAGACTTCCTCGCTGTAGGATCCACTTAACCCCAGCTGCCTAGCCCTTACCTCTCTTCTGCCTTAGAATCAATACTAAGACAGAAGGTGACGGTTTCTTATGATGAATCCTCATGGCGTGGCTGCTTGGGTTGGGATCTGTACTCTTTGAAGTCATTGATGTCAGCCTAATGGACATATTTAGTGTGAATTCAAGTATAATGCTCTTTACTTGAACCCTAATCCCTCATTTGAAAATTGTGAGAATTTATTTTTCATAGACTCTATTATTTTTGTATCAGGCTCCTGGATCATGAAGGTCCAGAATCAGTTCCTATCATTAAAGAGGATTCCTGAGCCAGGTCCAAGTCCAGGCTCCATTCTCTTTGCCCTGAGGAATGTGGCTGACAAGGAAAGTTCTACAATGATACTTTTCCAGCATAACCTCAAAGCTTCACCTGTCAGTGTGGGGAAGGGCTGAGGATCTGATGGATCATCTCCTAATTGGCTGATTGCCAGTTAGAGTTGCCTTGGGATGTTCCAGGGAGGAGCTAAATAATGAGCCCCCAAAAATGCCTAAGGCTACCTGGGCTAGGGTTTGGGGTTTGTCTCATGATGGGATGGTTGAGAAAGTCATTTGACCCTAATTAGGATGTCTTGACCCATCAAATAACAAATTATTATAAAATTAAGAAATAGGGTCTCTCAAGAATTGTAATCACTGCAAAATGGAGATTGCCCATCACTTTCCTCTAGATTTACTAAATCACCTTCACATGTTTGTGGTCTTAGCAAATCTGGACAGATCATGTAATTTCCTGAGACAAGGTTTCATCATGTGTGAAATTGAAATCAGTCAATCAACACATTACATGCTAATAAGTTTATTATGCCTATGTACTCTGCCAGGGAATTCTGGGAATAAAAGTGCTAGGGCTAGAAATTCAAATATTAAATCTGTAGGTGTACATAATGTTCTCTTGGTTCTACTCATTTTTCTCTTCCTTATCTCAAGTCGTTCTTTCCAAGTTTTAACAAAATTAATCAGCTTGTTTTTGTATAGAAATTAGTTGGTAAAGAAAACTCCCTCTAACCACGGTCAGCACCTTTTTTTGCCATTATACATTGAGAGAGTTTTTTAGGGAACTGAGAGGTTATCAGTGTCAGGGTGCATCAGAGGTGACACTTGACCCAAAGTTTTCCTGATTTCAAGACTGGCTTGCTGTCTACACCACCACTCTATCTGACCTCTAGACACACAAAGAAGAGTAGAAATAATCCCTGCCCTCAAAAAGCTTATAGTCCAATGGGGAAACAATATGTCTATTTTAGAAGGTCCCTAGATGATGCATACAGAATAAATGGCAGATAGCACTAGAAGAAATAATGGTACCCGTTCTCATCTGTCACAGAGTCGTGAATAGGAAATAAGATTAGATATATGTGTGTGTGTGTGTGTTAAAACTAAAAATGCTACAAATTTAAATGGTTTTCCAGTAAATCCAACCTTCAAGCCCTTCACCTGTGACTGTACCAGGTCTAATCTTTGTCTAATCTTTCATAGAGGTTGCCTGGCACTAAATTTCTTGAGTCTCCATTATCGTCATTATCAAAAAGAAAGGAATTTTTAAAAAACAATGACACTAAATTCCTGTCCTGCATGTCAGGCTTTTCCATTTTCTATGAGAATTTTACCTTGTATTGAGATGTTACTGATAGCCTGCTGCTTTCTTTTAAAAAGGCCCACTGTGTCTTTCTTATAACTGTTCCTTATTATGACATTTGCTGAAGGGAGATGGATCATGGTGCAATTAAGTTTGTTCTTTTCTTGCCCTCTCTGCCTCAGAGTGAGCAGATAAGAACACCAAAGTCCTCGATATTAGCATTCAAGAGAATTAAGTATTCTGGGAGAAATGCCCATCGGGCTGTTTGTCCATCTTCAAGGCTTGAAATTTTCCCAAATATCTCCCTTCTTATTTTGAATTTAATCAGGAGATCACTGCCTAGCCGGTCCCCGTGTCCTAGAGACATAACTCATTCATAGCCAAAGTGCCCCCTTTTAATTTCCTCCTTGGCCCGAGGCCAGCTGTAAAGCATGCTTGGGTCTGTCTCATGCCTGCTGGCAGATCAGGTTTTTACATTACCCTCCTTTAAGTTAATTTTAGAAACTTGAGTTGCCATGGTAATGGTTCAGTGGGGTTTTCTCGGTTCTCTTTTGATTTAGTCATTTGCTGGTCTGCCCTTTAAATTAAACTTTTTTCAATAAGCATCTAAATTGGGAAGAAAGATGTGCCTGGAATGATGATCCTTGTAGTAGCTCCAATCTCAAAGGGAAAAAGTTTTAAAGGAATGGGGAAACAGAAGAGGGGGGTTGGTGCTATTGATTTCCAAAAGGCAAGGTAGTTCTTGGACCATGTCTAGTTACTTAGAGCCATAGCCATGGGAAATGGCAGACTCTCACAGTTGGAAGGGACCATGGAGGCCAGCGTGCTCATCACTTAACAAAATTCCTCTCTACAACATAACTGGCAAGAGGCCATCGACTTTTTGCTCAAAGACCTCGAGCGAAGGCCACCTACGACTACCTGAGGCAACTATTTCCACTTGGGGCTAGCTCTAATTTGTCAGGAAGTTGTCTCCTCAAAATAAGTTGGAATCTGCTCCAAGAGAAATGATGAGCTGATTAATTTTGTAAAAACCTAGAAAGAACTACATGAGATCGTGAAGAGCAAAACGAGTAGAACCAAGAGAGCATTGCACATACCGACAGATTTAATATTTGAAGAACAATTTGTGAATGTTCACCTCCAGCGAATGAACTGAGAAATGGAAACCTGAAAGGTAGGATCTGTTTATACATATCTGCTTGGCAGATAACGCCTTCTATGGCATGGGGAGAGGAGGTAAGGGCTGAGATACCTGGAAATAGACACTATTCATCAAAATCGATAAATAACATTTTTAAAATAAATTGAAATCAAGACATTTCTTTATTCTACACACTCTCCAAACTTTGCCACCTTCTTCCCAGAAGCCTTGTTCTGCTCAAGATGCTTTTACCCTGGGGGCTGATTTTTGTTTTTTAGATCTTCCTTTTTTTATATTTAAACTTATTTATTTGTTACATTAAAATCCCCAGGTGTCTCCCACCCTCCCCACACTAGAGTAGGAATCATTTGATCAAAAAACACACTTAGATAGAGAGATACTTATTTATTGCCTTTTTTGATTTTTTATTGATCAATTCTTACTCTGGAGGTGGACAAACACAAGTTATTCTTCAATATTTCTATTGCTGTACATGATGTTCTCTTGGTTCTGTTCATTTAATTGTTTATAATTTCCTGTAAGTCTTTCTATTTTCTGTTTTAATTAACCAGCTCATCATTTCTTATGGTGCAGTAGGATTCCATCAGTTATATACCACAACTTGTTCAGCCATTCCCCAACTGATGGGCATCCCCCCAATTTCCAGTTCTTTGCCACCACAAAGAGAGCTGCTCTAAATATTTTAGAATATAAAAGTTCTTTTCCTTTTGTCCTAATCACTTTAGGAATTGGTGAGCCCCTGGACAGAATGGCCATTTCACAGGGAACTTTAACCAGATTTATTTCCCTTTCAACTCAACTCACACCCAGAACTTCCATGCCTCCCAGCCTGTAGCCTTTCCCTTTTCTACCTCCCACTGAACACCTCTGGTGTGAGACCTTGCCAAGCCCTTTTCAGGGTTGCTCATCCACCTTTGGGGTCCACCTTTCACCCAACTCTCGCACATAATAGCCACACTTGTGGGCAGGGTTCACCTCAGTTAACCAATAAACCTCAAACCTGTCTGTGAGTTAGGGGGGTATCTACTCCAGGCATGTGAAAAATTCCCCTAGTGGAAAGGGAGGATGACTTTTGTTCCAGTGGCCATGGAGTTCTTGGAGCATGGTCAGACCCTGAAGACACCAAAGTTATCCATTGCAACCTGGGCCATCACCAGACATCCCAACTTTTGTCTTGCCACTGGGCTTGGATGACTCTGGAAGAGAGAGGAGGCGGATGACTCTGCCTCA
This sequence comes from Monodelphis domestica, assembly GCF_027887165.1. Classification (NCBI taxonomy): domain Eukaryota; kingdom Metazoa; phylum Chordata; class Mammalia; order Didelphimorphia; family Didelphidae; genus Monodelphis; species Monodelphis domestica. The sequence continues at coordinate 39,736,514 of NC_077232.1, read as the reverse complement.
CTTAAATCCAGCTCATTGTTCCCTCCTGAAAAATGAAGGATAAACAATAACAACCTCCCACTTCCCCCTTTCCAGCTCCTCTTTATGTTTTATTTTAACTTATTAGAACGTGTGTTCCTTGAACGTGGGGGCCATCTTGTTTGCTAGTCCAACTCTTATTCTATAGTTGAGGACACTGAGTTCCATGGAGATCTTGACTTGCCCAATGTAAGCTCTTAATAAATGCTGGCCCAGAGTAAGCTCTTAATAAATGCTCTCTCCATCTGCTTCATTAAAACCTCTACTCCTTACTTCAATTCTGCCCTCTGGGGCCAAGCAGAACAAGTCTACTTTTCCATGTAACAGATCTTTAAGGACCTGGGTACCCACTCCCTATCCCACCCCAAGTCAGACCAAAAATCCCTACCGTCTGAAATTAGTCCTCTTATAATACCATCTCAGGACCTTTTCTCATACTAGTCACCCTCCTCTGGATAGTCATTGATGCCCTTCTGAAAACATGGCACCCAGCCTTGAACATAATACTCTAGTTTGATTGAATAAATCTGAAGTCATTGAACACACTCCTTCTCTGAATGCAAAGTCAGGTGGCATGGCATGGCATGGTGGTCACACTGTTGATTTATACTGTTTTTGCCATCCTTTAAAACTCCCTTAAATATCCCTTATCCCAATACCCCCTTTCATAGATGAGGAAAAGCAGTGACGTTCTATTATGCCATGGGCAATAGGGATGGGTGAAAATACTGGAGGTATTTGGTGCAATAGGCAACGTCCCTCAGAATCTCGTCAGTCCAAAAGTGAGATGTGTCCAGTAGTGTAACAGGCTGGCACAGAAGCAGATCACCCCTCCTTGGAAGTCTTTGAGCAGAGGCTGAATGAACGCTTGTTTGATGTTCCTTTCTTCTTTTATTGGACTAGAAGGTCACTGAGATTCCTGCCAACGATCACATTCTCTGATTCTTTGTACAAAATCTTCAAAGGCCAGTCTGAGCTTTGGAGGGAAAAGGCCAAAGAAGATTTTAATCAAGCTGTAGCTTGTGTCTTCTCATATCACTTGAACCTCTATTTGTTCAGGACTTCAGAGCAGCCAAATTATGGAAGCTTCATCCAGATGCTCCTAGAGGAAAGAAGGAACAGTGTGTTTTCCATGGAGAGGTCATAGAGAAGAGGCTCAGAAGACATTGTAAGACTTACAAATAAGTGGAAGAATATGACTAATGGGAAGAAGATTTTTCCCCCACTTGCTCTTAGGACACCAAAGTATCTTAGCAGAAGGCCAAAAGAATGCATTTAAGTTTATGATCTTTGGGAGGTGTGGTAAGAATATTAGGTTTATAGAGTGAGGGTTGGGTTCAAAGCCTGACTCTGCCATTTACTCCCTGTGTGACTTTGGGCAAGTTAAGATCTCCATGGAACTCAGTGTCCTCAATTATAGAATAAGAGTTGGACTAGCTGATCCATTCCAATTCTAATTTTATAATCCTGTGATTCTGTGGACCTATTATGAAAGCACAGAGGTAGATGGAATTTACCATTTGCCATGGATTACAAGAAGAACAATTCACCTGAGTTATATTCCCACCTTCCATCAGAGGAAAACTCTGGACTAGGCATTACTTCACCATGACAGGAGTCATGAGAACTAAAACTTAAAGGGAGGGGGCAGCTGGGTGGCTCAGTGGATTGAGAGTCAGGCCCGAGGCAGAAGGTCCTAGGTTCAAATTTGGCCTCAGACCCTTCCCAGCTGTGTGACCCTGGGCAAGTCACTCAACCTCAGTGCCTAGCCCTTACCACTCTTCTGCCTTGGAACCAATACAAAGTATTGATTCCAAGATGGAAGGTAAGGGTTTTAAATATAAATAAATAAATAAATAAATGAATGAATGAATGAATGAATGAATAAATAAATGGATGAATAAATAGATAGATAAATAGATGAATGAATAAATTTTTAAAAACTTAAAGGGAAGGGTACAGCTAGGTGGCTCTGTAGAGGCAGAGTCCTGAGGTTCCTCCCAGTGGCTCCTCTGTTGTACTTTGTTCTGACAAAATAACCAGCTTTAATATAGATGGGCTAGTTTAAAGACTGAGAAGTCCAACCTCAATCGCCTCATAATGGGAGTTCTTTTTTTGTTTGTTTGTTTTTAAAAACCCTTACTTTCCATCCTAGAATCCATACTGTGTTCCAGGGCAGGAGAATGGCAAGTTTAAGTGACTTGCCCAAGGTCACACATCTACAAAGGATCTGAGGCTAGATTTGAACTTGGACTTCTCATCTCTAAGCCTGGATCTCTATGCACTGAACCATCTGCCTACCTCTTTGGGAGTTCTTAATCTCATGTCCATAAACTTAAACTTCAGTATAATTGGTTTCCTTTATACTCCTATACATTTTATTTTATACCTCTAAAAAAAGGAATCCCTAGGTATCACCAAGCATGACCCCCCCAAAACAATTGAGACCCCCCCGCACTACAGGTTGGCTCTGGGCAGTGATAGGAGAGTCCAGCGCCCACTTTAGCGCTCCTAGAAGGAATTGCCGCCTTCCTGCCTCCCAGTCAAATGCCCTTTCCTTTCTGATGGTGATCGCCCAGAGAGCCTCAGTGACTGTCCTAGGCTTACACAGATTGCAAATGGCAGCAGGGAGACTTTCACCCAGTCTCTTGACTCCCAAAGCCAATGTTCCTTCCACTGAAGCCGCCATACTTCATTGGTTGGTTCCTTAGCTCTGTGGCTGGACAAGGGGGTCTACCCTCTTGGGGAGGATTGGGGCACCCATGCGCCCCTCTCCAATTCCAGTCCTGCTGGCTGTTTTTCCAAAGGACTCAGGGAGAGGGTTCTCTTGCCCTCGGCTGACTTATGGGGGAGACGCTTGTAGAGCAGGAGAACAGCATTTCGGGAGTCGGCTCAGCATCTTTTTCTGCAGAGATACAGCTTCAATTTAATATCTTGGCAAGCACGGCCGTTTTGCATTCAGAGGTCGGACCTATTCGGGAGCTGAGGAGCAGCTATCTATCACCTTTCGGTAGCAGTAGAGAAGGTGGAACTTCTTGGCATTTGTCATAGAACTGCCATGATGTCTTGGAAGGAAAACCAGAGGTGGTTCAAGAGAACTTGCCTTCCAATCCTGACTCAGCAACTTGCCCAGAGGTCACCTCACCTAGTGGACTTGGACCTGGGATCAAATCACAGGATCCTAGACCAGGAGCTAGAAGGGACCTCAGAGGCCATTAGACCCCCCCCCTCACTTTACAGGCTCCCACTGAGCCCCTGGGAAAAATCAAGTGACTTGCCCAAGGTCACTCAGGTAATAAATACCCGAAGTGGGATTGAACTGAGGTCCTTTTCCTCAAGATCTGTTGCTCTTTTCCTCCTGCCACTACAAATTCCACTTCAGATATGAGTAACTGAGTGATGCTGGGCGAGTTGCCGTTTCCTCATCTATAAAATGTAATAACATCTTCTTTGTGGGGGTGTTGAATCAAATTAATCATGTATGTAAAAGTTCTTTGCAAACCTCAAAGCACTATAGCAGTAGGATGTATATGAATATAAATTATTATTATAATTACTGTCAATGTGACCTGTAGGTAAGTCACATTCCCACTACGTTCCTCAGTTTACCTTTAAAAAAAAAAACACTTACCTTCTGTCTTGGAATCAATGCTCAGTATCAATTCCAAGGCAGAAGAGTGGTAAGGGCTAGGCAATGGGCAATGGAGATTAAGTGACTTGTCCAGGGTCACACAGCTTGAACCCAGGACTTCTCATCCCCAAGCCTGGCTCTCTATCCACTGAGCCACCTAGATGCCCCTCTCAATTTACCTTTAAAATAAGAGGATTGGGCATCATGCCTAGAGTCAGGATGACCTGTGTTGAAATCTGGCTTCCAACACTTCTTAGCTATGTGACCCTGGGTTAGTCAGACCTTCACCCTGTTTACCTAGCCCTTACCCTTCTTTCTTAGAGCTGACATGAGGAGAGATGGAAATGGTATTTTTTAGAACTAGATTAATATTATACTTTATATTTTTATTTATTTTATTATTATGGTTTTTTATTATTTATTATTTATTAATTATATAATTAATTGTTTATGATTATACATTTATATTAATTATGTGTAATTAATAACAATAATAATAGATTGAACAAAGTGTCTAAGCACCCTGTAGGTACTAAATAAATGACCATTGATTGGTTGACTCACGAAGACCTCTGTTATTACAAATCCTGGTAGTAGTAGATGGGGAGTCAGGGTTGGGGGCAGACTATGACCTACATTCGGTCCAATATGGCGTCTTTTCCCATCATCTCTCAGACTTCCTGAAATCTGACCATTAAGGAGGAATTGCTCAGGATCTTGAAGGCTTTTCCATTTGGGTATTTCTTTTTCAAGAACAAACACCCAAGTCCCAAATACTTGAACCCAGTTATCTGGCAGAAGGTAGGGTTAGCAGCTGGTCAGAGCAAGGTCCAAGAGGATGGAGAGGGAGCCGGTTGCCCAAAGAGAAGGTGAAAGGTACGCATTGACCCACGTCACACTTCTGCCTAGAATTAGACTGACCCTAACATTCACCCTGCCTGTGCCCTCCAGTGTGTGTGTGTCTGTCTGTCTGTCTGTGTCTGTCTGTCTGCCTACGTGTCTGTGTGTATATGCACTTGACAATGGTACCCTAGATGGAGAGAGCCATGACTTATTCCTTTTAAGCACCTCAAGGACTTCTTCCTGACTGCTGAAGTGTGAGCTTTCCGGGCTGGGGCAGCAGACGATGAAGGGCGAAATAACAGCCCTCCATTCCAGGTCAGCGGGGCCCTGTACAATTTGTGCTCAGATATCTGAAAAACTGGAGAAACCGTGAATTTCTTCATGGTTAATAAAGCAACGGCATTGAGTGCCACTTGTAATGTTTCTGTTATCAGCCCTTTTCCCTAAATTATTCAGAAAGTTTTTTACACTCAAAAGCTCCCTGCCTGCACCCTCAGCATTTCCCAAGTAATAAGATTTAATGGGTGGGAGAGGCATTGATGAACTGATTTTGTACGGGGTGCCACCCGAATTCACAGATCTGGGGAACAAAAAACCAGGGAAGGCTTCAGCTCTTTGGAATTTGAATTAAACCAACCCATGCCTCCTCAGCCCCTGTCAAATGGAGGAAACAGCAGAGTAGGCAGAGGATTGGAAACAGCCTGGGTGGGATTGCTCATTTAGCACTTCAAGGAGCTGGCTGCATAATCAGGTGAGCTCAACCTAGCATCTCTGCACTCCTGGGTGCTTAATAGATTTTATTTGATGATGGTAATGATGAAACCCAATGGGATGCAGGCCTGGTGTGTAAATTCTGCAGCTAGACAGAGCAAGGCCACAAGAGGATTCCCCCAATCCATCTTCTCTCTCTCTCTCTCTCTCTCTCTCTCTCTCTCTCTCTCTCTCTCTCTCTCTCTCTCTCTCTCTCTCTCTCTCTCTCTCTCTCTCTCTCTCTCTCTCTCTCTCTCTCTCTCTCTCTCCCTCTCTCTCCTCTCTCTCTCTCCCTCTCTCTCTCTCTCTCTTCCCTCTCTCTCTCTTCCCTCTCTCTCTCTCTCTCTCTCTCTCTCTCTCTCTCTCTCTCTCTCTCTCTCTCTCTCTCTCTCTCTCTCTCTCTCTTCCCTCTCTCTCTCTCTCTCTCTTTCTCTCTCCCTCTCTCTCTCCCCCCCCTCTCTCTCCCCTCTCTCTCTCTCTGCCTTTTCTCTTTCATTTCTTCTTCCTCTCTACCCCTTTACTTTCTCTCTCCCTCTTCTCTCTTTCTCTCTTTCTCTCTCTCTGTCTGTCTCTCTCTGTCTCCCTCTGTCCCTTCCTCCTTCCCTCCTTCTCACTCCTTTCTTCTCTATCTCTCCCTCCTTCTCTCTCTCTTTGTCTCTCCCTCTGTCTGTCTTTCTGTCTCTCTCTCTAGTCTCTGGTCTATGTCTCTCTCTCTCTTTTCTCTCTCTCTTTCTCTCTGTCTGTCTCTCTCTCTGTCTCTCTCTCTGTCTCCCTTTCTCTTTCCCTCCCTCTCACTCCTTTCTTCTCTATCTCTCCCTCCTTCTCTCTCTCTGTCTCTGTCTCTCTGTCTCTCTCACTATCTCTGTTTCTGTCTCTCTGTCTCTCTCAATGTCTCTGTCTCTCTCTGTCTCTCTCAATGTCTCTGTCTCTCTCTGTCTCTGTCTGTCTGTCTGTCTCTCTCTCTCTCTTTCTCTCTGACTGTCTCCTGTAAGCAATTCTAATAAACATTTCTCCATTTCTTCGATCTATAGCCATCTCTGAAGGCTCAGCCACTAAATACTTCACTCTATCAGTAGGATGCAGAAAGTAGAGAGTATCCAAGGAGTGTTTTCCGTGTTCTGGTGCTAGATAATGAAGGGGGATGTGTCATAGCAGCAAGAGGCCTGCCTTTATGCCCCGGGTCCACCACTTACTGACTGGGTGCTTCTGGATCAGTCATTGAACCATCTCGAATTTCAGTTTCATCGTCTGGATAATGGGCTTAGTTATCTGTGTGCTGCTTACCTCAAAGGATTGTTGTGGGGGAAAGCGCTATGGAGTCCCTTAAAGCATGATACCCAAGTGTAACTTTATTTCTTGGATGTGTCTAAAGGATTCAGGGAAACATTATTCATCACTTAGTTAAAAAGCATTGATTGAGCACCTACTATGTGCCCAACACTGTGCTATTTCAGTTGGCAATGAACAAGCATTTTTAATGCTTTTATTGATGTATTTGTTTGTATAGCCATCCCATATGAAAAAATAACAGAGGGGCAGGTTGGTGGCTTAGTGAATAGAGGGCCAGACCTAGAGAAGGGAGGTCTTGGGTTTAAAACTGGCCTCAGCCATGTCTTAGCTGTGTGACCCTGGGCAAGTCACCTAACCCTTATTGCTCTTCTGCCTAGGAATGATACTCAGTATTGATTCCAAGATAGAAAGTAAGGGCTCTAAATAACAATAATGATAATTTTAAAAGAAAAAGAAGAAGAAATCAGCATCACTGATCCATGTATCTGAAAAGTCTGACTACAGACAACTCTTGTGGCTTCTCTTATCTCTCCTTTCTTTAAGCCATACTCAACAAGCGTGTCCTAGACGTTGTACTAAGTCCTAGGGATTCAAAGAGAGGGGAAAACACACCCTGCCTTCAAAGACCATACATTCTACTGGGCATAGGAGGTGGAGGCAAGGAAAAAAATGTATGCCAGGCAGACAGCTAAATGGTGCAGTGGATAGAACACGGCATCTGGTATGAGGAAAACATGACTTCAAATCTGGCTTCAGACACATACTGGCTGTGTGACCCTGAGCAAGTCATTTAACCCTGCTTGCCTCAGTTTCCTCATCTGTCAAATGAGCTGGAAAAGGAAATGGCAAACCACTCTAATTTCTTGGCCAAGAAAATCCCAAAAGGGGTTGGGAACAAAAGTTGGGCATGATTAAAACAAATGACTAACGACAAGTCAAATGCAGTGGCAGAATCGTCGTGTATCATTTGGTGGCCCTGTTTTAGAATTAGATGACCTCAGAGCATCTTTCTAGCCATGATTGTGGAATTCCCTGAAAGAGGGAGAAAGAATTGGATCGGGAGCTCAAAGGGAGCAATGGCAAGGGATGGAAGCTTCCCTCTGATTTACCGTACTGGAGTTTGAGGGACAAGGCAACTGTGATATTAGTAATTGGCCAGGAGGCTCATTAAGCTCTTTAGAAAAGTAGGCCTAGTTAATGATTTAATAAAAGATGACATTTTGAACACAGTGGAAATTATACCAAGCACCGCTGAGTTATGTAATGTCATAATCTCCCAAGCATGTGTGATTTTTTTCCCCCTCTCCTGCCAAAGTGAGGAAATCTGGAGAGAGTCTGCTCTCAGAAATGTAAACGAGACTGTTAGGTTATACAGACATTTTACATTCCAGTCATTTTAAAGAGGAATCCCAGATGGACTCTTAAGACCTCAATTGCTTACACAGAAGTTGGTGTTCTGAAAACGCCAGGCTGACTTGTCAGCTCGGTGAAAAGTAGTCCCCTCCCCCTCAATCAACCACCTTCCTCCTTTAAAAATAGCCCTCTGGCAATTAATTGGATCCTGAGCACCATAGAGATAATGAATTTTTCTAGCCCTTGTCTATCGGGCAACTGGAGAAAAGATTAGTGTGTCCTTAAGCAAAAAGGAAAAGGAAACCCTAAAAAATGGGGTTCTGTTTCCCCAAGTTTCCATATTAAATAGAAATACTTACCAGAAGGTCAGAGATTGGGTAGGGATCTAGGGTGTTATTTTCTGTTAAACACACACACATACACACAAGTTCACATCCATCTTTTCATCATTTAGGATGTCTCCAGGAGAAGAGCGATCAAAGATGGCGCCCTGCCCATTCTTCCCAAGGGTTGATTGGCAGCTTGCATCTACAAGAAAATCCAAGACAGATTTTTTTCCCCCATACATACCTAACTGCTCAGCAATTCCTCTCTCCTTGTAGCTCCTCTGTCTTGTAGATGAGATGTTAAATGGGTTCCAAACACTTGAGTTTCACTGGGACCTTATCAGATTCCATTTCAGCAATATATCAAGGAAATAGTGACAGTAGCTGGGGAGATACTTCTTTACCTTCATCTGACCACATTTGAGTGGAGAGGGGAGATGAGTTAGAGGATCAATAGCCTTTGGAAAGAGTGCATCATTCCTCCTTTGGGTTGGCTTTGGGCCCACCTGAATTTAGAGTCAGAGACCTGGTTGGAATCCTGCCTCCTGCTACTTAGTACGTGTGTGAAGGAAGATCCAAGTAAAATATAAATTCTTTGAGGGTAGGAGCTATGGTTTGGTTTTTTCCCCCCCTTCAGTCTTTGTTTCTGGAATGTACTTCCTACAAGATGCTAGGTGGTGCAGCTAAAAAGTGTGGGACCTAGAACTGAGATGAGTTAGAATCTAACTTCAGCTAACTGTGTGATTCTAGGCCAGTCTCCTAGCTCCAGTTTCCCCATCTGTAATATGGGGGAAATAAAAGCCGCTATCTCATAGTGGTGTTGTTGTTTTTGAATCCTTACCTTCTGATTTGATACCAAAAATTGGTTCCAAGACAGAAGGGTTGTAAGGGCTAGGCAATTGAGGTCAAGTGTGTGGCCCAGGTAAAACAGCTAGGAAGTATCTGAGGTCAGATTTGAACCCAGGACATCCTATCCCTTGGCCTGGATCTTTAGCAGCACGGAGACACCTAGCTACCCCTTCTTCCTAGGGCCTTTATGGAAATCAGTTGAGAATATGTAATAAGGCAAAGTCAAGATGATGGAAGAAAAGCAAGAATTCACCTGAGCTCTCCAAAATCCCCCTCCAAACAACTTTAAAATAATGCATCAAAATTCATTCTGAGAAGCAGCCAACAAAAAGATAGAGGTGAAACAATTTTCCATGCCAAGACAACGTAGAAGGTCAATAGAAAAGGTTTGTCTCACTGGGGTGAGTTTGGAGTTCAGTTCACCATTCAAGCAGTGCCTGGGCAAGTCATCAGCAAAGCTCTGCCCAACATGCCAATACATACCTTGAGGGAAACTGAATCAGCAGCAGTGACTTCTAGAAAGTAAGGAGGCACTGGGTGCAGGACTCTGTTGAATTGCCCATACAGAGATACAGGTAACAATCCCAGGGTGAAAAGAAATGCCCCCTCCACTCTAGAAACAGAACATAACTTTAACATAAAGTTCAAAGTCAATAAGTCAACTAGAAAAATAAGCAAAAAGAAAGAATCTAGGCAAAGCAAATGTGAACTGGTCTTTCTGAAAGATCTAAAAAAAGCATTTTGAAAATCAAATAAGAGGTATAGTTAAAATTGAGAAAAGAAATAAAAGTGATGCAAGAGAGTCATGAAAAAAAAGTCAACAGCTTGATAAAGGAAGCAGGAAAATGGGAACAGATGAAACAAAAATTCACTGAAGAAAACAACTTCTTAAAAAGTAGAATTGAAAAAAAAATAAAATAAAAATAAAAAAAAGTAGAATTGGCCAAGTGGAAACAGAGGTATACAAAAGCTCACTGAAGAAAATAATCTCTTTAAAATTAGAATTCAGTGAATAGAAACTAATGACTCCATGAGATATCAGGAAATAATAAAACAAAAGAAGAAAAAAATAGAAGAAAATGTGAAATATCCCAAAATAAATCCAAGAGAAATTGATTTAAGAATTACAGGACAGCTAGGTGGCTCAGTGGAGAGAGATGCAGGTCTAGAGATGGGAGGTCCTGAGTTCAAATTTTACCCAGATACTTCCTAGCTGTGTGATCCAGGGCAAGTCACTTAATACTCATTGCAAGCTCTTGCCCCTACTCTGACTTAGAACTTATACTTAGTATCAATTTTAAGAGAGAAGGAAAGAGTTGGATTTTTTTTTTTAAGAATTCTTGAACTACCTTAAAGCCATGATTTTTTTTAAAATCCTCAACATCCTCTTTCTAGAACTTGTCAAGAAAAACCTTCCTTGGTATCCTAGAAACTGAAAGTCTCCTCTCATCACCCCCCAGAAGAGATTCCAAAATGAAAACTCCCTGGAATATTATAGCCAAATACTAGTTCCCAGGCCAAGGAAAAAAAATGCTCCAAACAGCCATAAGGAAACAAGTAAAATATCATGAAGCTACATCCAAAATAGCACAGGATTTAGCAGGTTCTACATTTAAGTATGAGAGGAGTTAGAATATGATATTTTGGAAGGCAAAGGAGCTGGGAATCATCTACCCAGAAAAACTAAGTGTAATCCTTCAAGGGAAAAATGGATATTTAATGAAATAGAAAACTTTCAAGTATTCCAGATGAAAAGACTAGAGCTCAGCAGAAAATTTGATTTTCAAATATAAGACTCAAGAGAAGCATAAAATGGTACACTGGAAAAAGAAAGCATAAGGGATTCAATAAAGTTAAACTGTTTATATTCCCACATGGGAAAATGATACTTATAACTCATAAGAGCTTTATCTTTATTAGTCCAGTTAGAAAAAATATACATAGGCATGGATATAAACTATATAAAAATATTTACACCCTCAGGGAGAGAGGAGAAAGAGAGAGAAAATCTGAATCGGAAAATGTCATAACAATTGTTTCTACACTCAAAAAAAATTTTTAAGTTAAAAAAAGTATATATAGACAGAGGGTAAAAGTGTCAGTTGGCTATGATGGGATGATATCCAAAAAAAAAATTAAAAGGTAAAAAAGAGGTATGCACTGTGGGAAGTGGGAAGGGAGAAGTAGAATGAGGTAACTTATTTCACATAAAAGGGGCACAAAGATTTTACACTGGAAGGGAAGAGGGGGTGGAGGTGGGCAGGCAATTCGTGAACCTTACTCTGATTAGCATTGGTTCAAAGAGAGAATAGCATACATACTCAGTTGGGTATAGAACTCTACCTTACCCTACAGAGAAGTAGGAGGGAAAGAGAATAAGAAAAGAGAGGAGGTTCTGATAGAAGGATCAGTGGATTGTGGGAAGTTGGTGGTGGTCAGAAGAAAAATACTTATGAAGAAGGACAGGGTAGAGAGAGGTTGGGGGGACAGGAGAGGAGAGGAAAGGAGGAGAAAGAGAGAGAGAAGAGTGAAGAAAAGAGAGAGAGAGAAGAATACAAAGAAAAAATAGAATGGAGGGAAATAGACAATTAGTAAGCATAAATATAAACGTGAAAGGCATAAACTCACCCATAAAACAGAAGCAAACAGCAGAGTGAATTAAAAACCAGAATTCTACAATATGTTGTTTATAAGAAAACCATGAAGTAGAGAGATACATATAGTGTAAAGGTAAAAGGCTGGAGCAGAATCTATTTGGGTCCAGCTGAAGTAAAAAAAGCAGGAGTGGCAATCATGCTCTCAGTCAAAGCAAAAGCAAAAATAGATCTAATTAAAAGAGAGCAGAACTGGAAGAACACTGTACATGGACACAGCAATATTGTATAATCATCAACTGTGAATGACTTAGCTATTCTCAGTAATAAAAAGATCCAAGACAATTCTGAAGGACTTGGGATAAAAAATGCTGTCCACCTCCAGAGAAGGAGCTGACGGAGTTTGAATACAGATTGAAGAATACTATTTTTTACTTTCTTTATTTTTTGTGTTGGGGAAGTGAGCCTGTATTTTCTTTTACAACATGACTAATAGGGACTATGTTTTGAGTAACTGCACATGTATAATCTGTATCATCTTGCTTGTCTTCTCAGTAAGAGGAAAGGGATGGGAGGGAGGGAGAGGATTTCTAACTCAAAAGTTTTTTTAAAAAAAAAACAAATGTTAGGGGGCATCTAGGTGGCTCAGTGGATTGAGAGTCAGACGTGGAGACAGGAGGTCTCAGATACTTCCCAGCTGTGTGACCCTGGGAAAGTCACTTGACCCCCATTGCCTAGCCCTTACCACTTGTCTAAGACGGAAGGTAAGGGTTTATTAAAAAAAATGTTAAAAATTTTTCTTGCATGTTATTGTTTTATTTTATTTTAATATATATGTGAGGTTATTAGTATATGTAAAATGCTTTGCAATCTTGAATCCCTTCATCCATCAGAGATATCAAATATTTGGCCCACTACACTGCTAAAGTACATCCTGAAACAGATTAAATTGTAACTGGGAAATATATTTAACAAAATAAATAAACATACAATAGAACATAAATGTCAATTTGTAGTTTTCTAAGTCAATATATGGCCTACAAGGATCTTTATGTATAATTTTATGGCCTCGTTTTCTATTGGATTTTGACATGGTTGCTATTCTTATTTCTTCCACATAGTAGGTATATAGTGGAACCATTGCCCTTTTTCCTTAGAACAGCTGGTTCTCCAGTGACCTGAAGAACTTCCCACTGCCTGCCTCTACAGGCATGAGAAGAGGAGTTTTCAATATCCATAATATCCCCATTTTATAAATGAGGAAGAAAAGCAAATTAACAGCATCAAAGATGAAAAGGGGGACAGCACCTCCAAAGAAGAGGAAATTAAGGCAATCATTAAAAATTACTTTGCCCAATTATATGGCAATAAATATACCAATCTAGGCAATATGGATGAATATAAATGAGGAAACTGAGGCCCCCATAACTGAAATGACTTGCCTAAACGCTTGATTCCTCCCATCCTCCCTATAATTCCATGAAAGTGCTGGGATTTGGAATTACAACAGGACTGGAGAAGGAAGAGCCAGGCTTTGTCATCTCCGAGTCCTCTGTGGAATGCTTTGCAGGGAGACCATGTACTCAACGAATAAAGAAAGGGCTTTAGCCATGTTTAACACAGTCCATGGGAAGCGATCTTCTCACAGATGATTGATGGTCCTTTTCCTTTTCTCATGGTTCCTCTTTCCATGTGGCAGAGACAGGCAGTGGGCAGACCTACGCGACACCGGAGAACCAGCTGCTGTACTACCCCAGCATCACGTACGCCATCATCGGCAGCTCTGTCATCTTTGTACTGGTGGTAGCCCTCCTTGCCCTGGTGCTGCATCACCAGCGGAAACGAAACAACCTGATGACGCTGCCCGTGCACAGGCTGCAGCATCCCGTGCTCCTGTCCCGCCTGGTAGTTCTCGATCACCCCCATCGCTGCAGCGTCACCTACAATGTCAACAATGGCATCCAGTATGTGTCCAATCAAGTCTACCACAATTCCTTGGACTTGGAGTCTCCTCCCTCTTACTCAGAAGCTGTGCTGGACCAAAGGTAGGTGCCTCAGAAGAACCCAGTGAATCTAATGGTGCTCAAAACTGACTCGAATTTTTTGTCTAAACCTGAGATATCACTGGTACAGGGAAGGCTATTGGTCATTTCCTTGCTGTTTCTTCATCTGGTAGGACACTTGAGCCATCTAACTCCCAAGTAGTAATATAAAGTGTGAAGGAGACCTTAGGGGCCATCGAATCTAATCCTAATCATTCCCATTATACAGATGGGAAAACTGAGAGGCAGAGGAGTTGCCCCAAATTCCAGTGCTTGCAAGGGTAAGGTAGGATTGGGATCTTGTTCTTCCAAGTCTAGCGTTCCATTCATGATTCATATTGCCTCTACCTTTGTGACCTCAGGCAATAGGAGAACAAATTAATTGTTCAGTAAATGAGGATATATTCTGATGCAAAGATATGAAATCAGTCCACATTAGTAGGATTGAAATGGAAGGGTCACTGGTGGTCAGCAAGGCCAACCCTCTCATTTTTTAGGTAAAGAAATTGGATTAGGAGGCAGAGGACCTGATTCAGAACCAGGATCTCTCGCTTATTGCCTTTGTGACCTGCAAGTTACTCAATCTCAGTTCAGTTAATATAATGATAATAACTTAATATGGGTTAATGTAAAAATCTAGCCATTGTTTTAAAGGTCCATATGGGTTCATCTCAGTTGAACCAAATTAAACTCAATCCTCAGGTTGATCTGGGTTCATTTCAATTTCCCTATGTGGCATTCAGGGGAATTAAAATATAAGGAAAGACCTCAACGGTCCTTTCCAGTGCTGGAACTCTGGAATCATAAATTGGAACTAGAAGGGACCTCGGATATTGGTTTGCCCAATTGCCCAATTTATTGATGTGCAAGCAGAGGCTCAAGGTTATATGACTTGCCCAAGCTCACACAGGTAATAAGTAGAAGGAAGACCTCATGTGATCAAAAGATGAAGAGTCAGAAGAGGTTTTAGATATCATCTAGTCTACCTCATTTGAGGTAGACCACCATGATCTACCTCATTTGAAAGATCAGGAAATCTTGACCCAGACAAGTTAAGTAACTAATTGGGTGACCAGAAGTGGTCAGTTCTACTATCACTACTTATGGGACCCCAGGCAAATCACTTATCCTCTCTAGTCCTCAACTGCCTCATCTAGAAAATGAGATGGTTAAACCAGATGACTTCTAAGGTCCTTCCCAACTCTGAATCCATGATCCTACATGCTCTACCCATTATTCTTTTCCCTCCAAGCTCAGCTTCAATAGCCATCATATTGCAGTATCTCTGCAGGCTTCCATCAAAGATGGTCACCATCTCTCTCCTTGGAGAAGAGGAATGCCTCTTTATTAAATTAATAAAGAGTGATTCCCTCTATTAATAATAACTAGAAACAGAGAGAAGTTAGGTGGCTCTCAGTGGAATGAGAATGAGACCTGGAGATAGGAAGTCCTGGGTTCAAATGAGGCCTCAGACCCTTCCTGGCTATGTGACCCTGGGCAAGTCACTTATCCCCCATTGCCTAGCCCTTACCAATCTTCTTCCTTAGAACCAATACACAGTATTGATTCCAAGACGGAAGGTAAGGGTTTTTTTAAAATAAAGAATGAATTAAGATCACATAGCATACCACTCTTGGCAAGGCATAGAACCTGGGACTTGGCTCCCTTCCCATGCACCGAACTCTCAAACAGTCAGTCCTTGATCCCATCCCCTGGATTCCAGCCCTGTTGCTATAGATGGCACTGCTCTGGGGGTTCTCCATTTCACAGTGACGGAATTCTGCTCTGAGAGCCCTAGTTTAATGGGAGATGTCATATCCCCGTTGAATGACATCATTCTGAGGATGTGGTTTTGGCCCTGCCTGAAAAACCATAAGGAGGCAGGATGGAATATCCTCTTGTTGCTCCGTCTTATTGTTTCAGACCACCAATCCTGGGAATCATCTTTTCCATAAGGAAAGATCACTCAACAAGTATCAGTTATTACTCTGTGGCAGGCATGCTGGGAATATCAAGAACACAAAAAACAGTTGCTGCCCTCAGGGAACTTACAGTCTACTGGGGAGCAGGTCAATAACCAGATAAACGAGCTGTCTTCAGAGTAGAAGGAAGATGTCCTTAGAGGAAAAGGCTTCAGTGATGGGAGGACTTAGAAGACCTCTTCAGAAGGTAGCATTTGAGCTGAGTCTTGAAAGGAGCTAGGAAAGGGCTTCTCCTGGAAAGCTCCACAATCTCTGATTTATTCTTTTTCCCACCCCCTCCTCCCTTTTCTCTCCTCTTCTCTCCTTTACAGCAGACCTCCCTGGTTCGACCTCCCTCCTCCCCCTTACTCTTCGGAAGGTGATTCCTTGAGCCAAACAGAGCTGCCCCCCTATCGCTCTCGAGCCGGGAGCTCAGCGAGCTGCAGCCCAGCGGCAGACAGAGGCTTCCTCAGCATCTCCAGCAGTCAGCCCCAAGACAGCAGCAGCTCTACCAGCCACCCTCATTCATCTCCAGAGAGAACGCCAGAGCCAAGTGACTCACTGCTCAACTCAGGCACGATGGAGGACCTCTAAAAATCCAGGCTTTTTCACAAATCCATATGGGTTAATCTGCTGTGGCTTGTTACCATTTTGCTATCCTTGTGCTTGTGGTTGGCCTTGATCTTTAGGATATCACAAGGGGATGGGTCGGGGGGACTTGGAGGGAGGAAAATGGGGCATTTTTCCAGGGATCCTCATTGATAAGATTTATGTTTTACCATTCATTAGGTCATTCTTGCTCTATTTCCTCAGGGTCCCATGAATCCCATGACAAGATTCTCTATTCATACTGCTTTTCTGTCTCTCCCCTCTCTCTCCCTTTCTATCTTCTCTTCTCTTCTTCTCCTCTCTTTCTCTCTCCCTCTCTCTCTCTCTCTCTCTCTCTCTCTCTCTCTCTCATTCTCTCTCTTTCCTTCCCTCTCTCTCTCTCATTCCCTCTCTCTGCCTCTCTCTCTCTCATTCTCTCTCTTTCCCTCCCTCTCTCTCTCTCTTTTCCTCTCTCTGTCTCTCTCTCTGTCTGTCTGTCTCTGTCTGTCTCTGTCTCTCTCTCTGTCTGTCTGTCTCTGTCTGTCTCTGTCTCTCTCTCATTCTCTGTCTCTCGCTCTCTGTCTGTCTGTCTGTCTCTCTCTCTCTCTCTCTCTCTCTCGCTCTCTGTCTGTCTCTCATTCTCTCTCTCTCTCTCTCTCTCTCTTTCCCCCACCCCCCCTTTTGTGGTTGTTGGCATCTTTCCATATGAGTGTCTTGAATTTGCTGACAGAGAGAAAAAACAGTATTTACAAATCCTTTCAAAGAGCAGGCTTTTGGAATGGTTTAGTCTGACCCAAAGGACCGAAGATACACAAAATGGGATGGTGTGCTCTAGTGCTACTTAATATGGCTATGTCTTTTAGATCAAAAAAGGAGGACATGGTGGCCAGGGAGACTCAGTAAAACTGACCTGGAAAAAATCAGGCTGTGCTAGGAAGTGGTGGACCTCTAAAGCACTTTTTGTGTGTCCTGGATCCCCTTTCAGAACCCTCTTTTTAAATACAGAAAATAAATAATAACAATAGCTGCCATTTCCTACATAGCACTTTGCAGTTGGCAAAGTGCTTTACAAACAATACCTCATTTGACCCTCACAGCAATCCTGAGAGGTAGGTACTATTATTATTGTCATTTTTCAAATAAGGGAACTGAGGCAGACAGGTGAAGCAACTTGCCCAGGTTCACACAGCTAATAGGTAAACTGTGGCTCAATTTGAATTCAGGTCAATCCTGACTCCAGGTCCAATAATCTCTCCATTGCACCTCCAGCTACCATACATTTTTATGACAAATAAAATACAGAGGATTACAAAGGAAACTAATTATCTTGGAATACAATCATCAAGATACATCCTTTTTTTTTTTTAATTCTTACTTTCTGTCTTAGCAATGACTCTAAGACAGAAGGGCAAGGACTAGGCAAACGAGGTTAAGTGACTTGCCCAAGATCACACAGCTAGAAAGTATCTGAGACCAGATTTGAATCCAGGACCTCCTATCCCTTGGATATCCCTTGATCTACATGCTCCTAAAACTATAAGTTGTAGAGTAGGTGCCAAACTCTATTTTAGAGAGTGGGGATTGAGGTGTCTCCTCCAAGAATTTCACAAAGTAATAAAATCCAAAATTTAAATGAAAAAAAATGAAAGAAAAAAAAGGTTTCAAAGTGCTTTATATAGATGCTTTCATTGGATCCCCTTTGAATAAGGTATTATAAGTACTGTATTTTATCCCCATTTACTGATGGGGGAAACTGAGGCTCATGGGAGATGAAGTGTTTCCCCTATGGTCATATGCTTAATGTTTGAGGTGGGATTTAAACCCAGGTCTTCCTGGCCCTAAAAGCATTGCTCATACCCATTATATTGAACTGTCTCTCTCTATCACAGTCGCTCAGGCTTGTGTTCCAAACTCGTATCCATAATAAAAATGGCAGCACCTGACCACAAGAGCCTTAAGTTTTGAACCCTTTTGGGAGTCAGAGTTAATGTTAGAATGTAAGCTCCTTGTGGGCAGGGATGATTGAGTGTTTTTGCCTTCATATCTCCCTCTCCCAACACACAGAACAGTGCCTGGGACATAATCACTGCCTGTTGGTTTGAACTGAACTTGATAATCCCAGCCCATTGGGTGGGCTCCCATCCATACAACCACCCTCCTTCATTCTCAGAGACTGCATGTCCCTTCTTGGGTCGCCCAGACTCTTCTCTCTCCATCCAGAGTGGCGGCGAGTGGTTGGAGTCAACAATGCCCCCTTTGGACTTCTTCCCCTCCCCACCCCCAAGCTGGGTCAGAAATACATTTGCAATGGTGTGTTTGTGTTTTCCCTTCTAGTTAAGGGTCTATTTATATGTGTATAGGAAAGGTGTACTTTTTTTTAACTGCAGTCCAAAGAGAGATTGATGTAAAAGGAGACGGTGCCTTTTTCATCCATGAACCTTTGGTAACAAGCCACACTTGACTAACCCACGTGCTAGGAGTTTGTGCACTTAATGCACTTTGGGGGCTATTATTTATCATATTCTTGAAGGAAGTAGAAACAAAACTGATTCCTCTCTCAGACCCAAGACTCTGTGCCCATCGGCGTTTGAACCCGACGGAGGGCTGAGGAGGGAGGCTCTGGGGGCTTTGGGAGAGGAAGAATCCAGTTTTCCAGGCAGGAATACGCTGCCTATTCACCTCCTGGGACAGAGCCCCATGCAAACATTTTGTCAAGCCACAACGACACCTATTACAACTGGAACCAAGTGATGATGTCTTGGAGAAGCTCTGAGCCAGACCACTCACTCACTCATCCATGGGCTCCCTTCCTTGGATAAATGAATTGCAAATGGTGTATTTGATCCAAATGAATTATTTAAATGTCTTAGCTACAGGTGATGAAGGAGGGATGGGACAAGACGGGAAACGGACTGAATTGACCTTGTTCCCAAGCGAATGATCTTGAGGTACTCATAAAACAACTAACGAGACACTCCAGAATTTTTAATAAAGGACCATTTAGCCATGTGTCTTTCTTTCTGAGATAGCATCATAGTAATTTTGTCTGTAGCCCAATGATTAAAAAAAAATCTGGTTGCAACATGAGTTTTGAAGAAACTTTGGCTGGGTATATCATTTCCTCTAAGGCAGATTGATTGGTTTTATTTCCGCCCTTTGCTAGTTCAAGGGAACATCTTCCGTTGCTCTGGAAGTTGGACGGAGGAAAGGATTCCAATTTTAATTAATAGGGCAGTGAGTTAATCTCATGCTCTCTTCTGCTTCTAGACATCTTAGGGAAGACAAATGGTCTTCATAGATAAGGGGAAACTATTAATGATGAAAGAACACAGGGACGTTTTTATTACAGATGTGATTTTTTTAATGAATGTTTGAGAAATATAAATAGGACCTCAGAGCCGCCATTTTTTCCCCTTCACAAGGCAAACAAGTGGCCAGTAATTATTCTTAACTCCTTCTCACTGGGAGGTGTTACTTTACACACTACAAAAGAAAGAGAAAGTGGGCTCTACTCTGGAAAGTGAGATCAACTGTCTTGGCCCTTTGTTCTGGAGCACAACTACCTTTCCCAGGATGTTCCTCCTCTCCCTCCCCACCTCAACATTGACATTTTATGCAAAAGAGGAAAAGGAAGGAATGAGATGAGCTGCGATGGTCTGTGTGTGATGTTCAGAGTCACTGTAAACTGGAAAGGTCCTGTGTTTGTTTTGTTTTGTTTTTAATTTTTATACTCTCGAATAAACTTGCAGTTTCACTCTTGCTAATGGTGTCGATGCTTCTTGACCTGCCCCTTTTCTACTCTATTAAGGATAGTTATTGGATTGTGACCAATAAACTGTCTCTGTCTGTCCCTGTTCCTCCGTGCCAAGAATTTTTCATAGCTTTATTTCTAAAACTATTTGCACCCAAAACAAAAATAAACATAAAACGAAGAATCATGAGATGAGGATTTATGAGTATGCAAAATAAACTCTACCAATTTTCTCCTCTCCGTCTTTCTTCTGGAGCCTATAATCTTCCTCTGTAAGACACAAGAGGGTCTCGACAATATAATTATATTACTCTGGCCCTGCAGCCATTAAGCAAGCCATTCACTTCTATAGGCCTCAGTTCCCTCATCTGTTAAATTAACGATTCAGTCTATGTGATTGCTGAGTTCCCCTCTAGAGTGGTGATCCTCCAAGGCAGAGGATGAGGAAATGGCCTTGGCTTTGAAGCCCAGTTCTGTTATTTGCTACTAGTATGACCTGGAGCAAGTCACTTCTCCTTCAAGGCCCCACATCTCCTCCCTGAAGCCTTTCTTGATCCAACTAGTGCTTCCCAATGCCAAAATAACCTTCTATTTACTCTGCATACATATCAGCTTTATATGTGTCTTGTATACACTTATATGTGTATATCCTATTGAGGGCAGCTAGTGACATAGTGGATCAAGTGCTGGTCTAGAGTCTAGAGTCAGGAAGACTCATCTTCATGAGTTCAAATCTGGCCTCAGACACTTACTACCCATGTGACCATGGACAAGTCACTGAATCCCATTTGCCTCAGTTTCCTCAAATGTCAAATGAGTTGGAGAAGGAAATGGCAAACCACTCTAGCATCTCTACCAAGAAAACCTCAAATGGGCTCATGAAGGGTTAGATATAATCGAAACAATTGAATAACAACAAAAACAACACATGCCACCATGCTGTAAAAGAAAGAGGTTGTATTAGCTGACTTACAAGGGTCCTCTCTAGCTCTAATGGTCAGCAATAATAGCAACCAACACTTTAAGGTTTACAAAGCACTTTAATCTGTTACCTCATTTGATCTTCACAACAACACTGGAAGGAAGGTACTATTCTTATCCCCTTTTTACAGATGAGGAAACTGAGACAAACAGGTTTTGCTATGGGTCCCACAGCTAGTTAGTTTCTGTGGATAGATTTGAACTCGAGTCTTCCTAACTCCCAATTCTAATATTTTATCTACGAGGCCACCTACCTACCACAAATCTATGATCCTAAAAAGTTTATATTCATCTTATACTTTCCTGGTTTACAATATAATAATAATAATTACTAGCAGTTACATAATGCTTTAATGCTTACAAAGCATTTTACAAATATCTCCTTTAATCCTCACAACAACCCTTTGAGGTAGGTGCTCTTATCCCCATTTTACAGATGAGAAAACTGAGGCAAACAGGTACTATGACTTATCCAAGGTAACTCACTGAAGAGCTTAGTCAGATATCAAAGATGCCACAGTCATCCACTGCATCCCAGGTCATTGTCAATCATCCTGACTTCTGTCTTGCCACTAGACTTTGATGACTTTGTGCTACTCTACCTCACTTAAATCCAATTCATACACGAGTTAAGACATCACCCTGCAACGTCGTTGGTTTTCAACATCTAGAATCTCAGAGCTGGGTCATCTAGTTCCATCCACATATGGATAGGAATCCCTTCTCCAATGTCCCTGGCACTTGGAGGACTTCTAATAAGAGGGACGACAGCACAGTTAGCCTCAAAATCACAGAATCAGAAAGGACCTCGGCATCCTATTCAGTCCCACTTCCCCCACATTTAATCCCTTTTACAACATACTGAGCGAGTCGTCACCACAAGCTTCTTGGGAGGAAACCATCACCTCTTCAGGCAGTCTGTTCCACTTCAAGGCAGCTTTCATTATTGGAAAGATTTGTATATATTGCCTTCTGGTGTTCACATTTTCTGCTCGTGTCAGGTGGGCATCACAGTCTAATCCCCACTGTAAAAAAAATGAGATGAGAACAAAAGGTCAGAAAGAAGTACAAACAAGCAGGACAGCTTTGAAAGCTACAGGTTGAATGGATTCTATTGTTAACAAGAATAGCAAACTATATATAACAGAGATCCATAGTTTTAAGCACAATCCTTTTTCTCTTTTATGTGTAAAGAAATATTCATTTTATTTGCTGTTTAAGCTCAGAATAAAAACATTTTTTATTCCTCACCACCAAGAAAGAGAGAGAAAGAAAGAAAGAAAGAAAGAAAGAAAGAAAGAAAGAAAGAAAGAAAGAAAGAAAGAAAGAAAGAAAGAAAGAAAGAAAGAAAGAAAGAAAGAAAGAAAGAAAGAAAGAAAGAAAGAAAGAAAGAAAGAAAGAAAGAAGAAGAGAGGGAGAGAGGGAGGGAGGGAGGGAGGAAGGAAGAAACCTTACCTTCTGTCTTAGAGTCCATACTAAGTATTGGTCCCAAAGCAAAAGAGCAGTAAGAACTAGGCAACTGGGGTTAAGTGACTTGCCAGGATCACATAACTAGGAAGTGTCAGAGGCTAAATTGAACCCAGGACCTCCCATCTCTAAACCTGACATTCTACTTAACTGGCACCTCCCCACCTTTTAAATTCCAAATGTTTCTTCAGGATTTGAGGGCTGTATTGTTTTCCTTTCCTTTCTTTTTTTTTTAAAACTTTTCATCTAAAATCAAAAGCTTCTATGAGATAAATCAGTCTCTGAAAAGAACAAACCAGGGGATATCACCTCCTGTGCCAATAGCAGCAAGCTAGGCTCAGGGCTGCTGAAAGGGATAAAGGACACATCATAGTCACCAAGGAGATGCTATCAGATGCTCTGATGCTCATGGCCTCCAACCTCATGCTAAAGATGCAGGGAACAGGAAGACAGAAGCTTTGTGACAATAAATGTCATCTTCTCTGCCTGGCATAATGATTTAATTGTTTTCATATTCTTTCAAAACTTGAGATGGATTTTGGTCCAGAGGGTGAGGGGCAGAGGAAGTAGGCAATCTGTCACAGGCATGAGAATGGAAGAGATGGTGTTGACAAAAGCAGCCAGGGAACATATGTGTGTGTGCAGGTAGGTGTGTTTTTACCAACAGGAGGGAAGGGTGGGGGGCTCTATTGACATCAACATGGCTGAGAGGTTGGGTTATTGATTGGGGCTCTAATAAGAAGCTGCTCTCAGCCATATGGATGCTGACTGGGCAGTTCTCTCACAAATAGAATTCCCGTGACCTCTCCTTCCTCTCCATCTGGGTTCATTTGTCATCAAAGCACACACTGGGAGAAGATGACATTCTGAGTAATGACAAAGGCCTCAAGCCCAAGAAGCCCAAGGCCAGAACCCTGGATGCCAGCTGTGGCTTTCTGTGGTCTGGTTCAGTTTGGGGTTCATCACCTTTCCACAAGGCACTTCACACTTAGAGGTGGAAGGGTTGTTCCAGGCTATCTGTTTAAAAAATAATAATAATAAGGGCGAGGGTAGCTGGGTGGCTCAGTGGATTCTGAGTCAGTCCATAAGACCTGGGTTCAAATGTGACCTCAGCCACTTCCCAGCTGTGTGACCCTGGGAAAGTCACTTGACCCATTACCTAGCCCTTACCACTCTTCTGCCTTGGAACCAACAGACAATATTGATTAAAAAACAGGTGGTAAGGTGTTTTGTTGTTTGTTGCTTTTTTTTAAAAGACAAAAATAAGGGCATTAGGCTGGATGGACTCCAACATCCTTTTTACCTCTAAGTCTGGTCCTACAAGTCCAGTCCCTCAATCATTTCTGAACTCATCTATTTGTGATATTGTACAACTTGGTGAGACAGCAGACAAGAATGCTGGGGCTTTGGAGTCAGGCATAGCTGAGTTCAAATTTGACCTCGGATCCTTTCTACTTTGTGTGGCTCCAGGCAAATCACTTAACCTCTATCTGCCTCAATTTTCTCAGCTGTAAGATGGGGATGACAATGGCATCTACCTCCCAAGGTCATTGCAATGACCAACAGAGATAATAATCCCAAAGCATTTAGCACAGTGCCTGGCATATAGTAAGTACCATATAAATGATGGATTTTATTATTATTATTATTATTAACATTTTCCAGCCTCAGTTTCCTCATCTGTAAAAATGAAGATAATCATTTAGGCTGTTGTAAGGATCAAACGAGAGAATATTTTTAAAATACTTTGTGAATCTAAAGGTACTTTGTTAATGCTAGTTATTATTATCCATTTTATTTTTATCAATTTAATATCAATATTATTATGTCAGGAAGGGGGTGGGAGGAAGCTATTGCCTCTTAAAGCCATTCATTTTCCTGTGAGATAGCCTCTCCTCATTTTACAGATAAAAACCTAAAGCACAGAAAAGTGATTTGACATGATAAATGTGCCATCAAAATATATGGCAGGACCAGGATTTACACCCAGATCATCCATCCACCAAGCCAGCCCACTTCCGCTGCACCCCAGAGGCCCCTGTCCAAGTGGGAACATGACAGACAGTCTTTAACCTCAGAGAAAATTCCCACCATACACTGTCTTGGACCCTGCAGAGGGTCTTAGGTCACAAGCCCCAGCAGGGTCCTCTGGCCTCCCCAAGGGGAGATGGAAGTCAACCGACAGCTTGCAGACATGCTTTGCATCTTGAAGAAATAAATTGCATGTTGGGATTTAATTTAGATTCCCCACTGTTTTCTTGATGAACGCAAACCACACTGCAATTAGAGTGATGAAGAAGGCTGCTGGTGCTGCTGACAGGGGCGATTTATCGGCTAGGATGAGTAGGGAGTTGAAGATGGTAGCTGGATGTGGGCTCCTCCAGTAGCCAGGATCTTCCTCTGTCTTGTGCCCTTGGAGAGAACAAGTTCACCAGAGAATATGCTCAATCAGTCAATCCACAAATATTTATTAGGCACTTTCTAGGTGCCATGGACTGTGTACTGATGGAGGGGATGCCTTTAACCCCAACTCTCTTGCTAGGACCATTGAAATAGCCTCCTACCCAGCCTCCCTGCCTTAAGTCACTCTCTTCTCAATCTATCCTCCATGCAATTACCAGACTGACATTCCTGAAACATGAATCTGAGCATGTTACTGCCCTGCTCAAGAAACTTCAGGGGATCCCTGTTGCTCCAAGATAAAAGACAAATTTTGGCCACTGAAAGTCTGGCTCCAGCCTATCTCTAGGTTGATTGAACATTTCTTTCCCTCCTTCTAGACCTCTTACTGCTCCCCACAACATCCCATTTCTGGCCCCTATACCAGTGTGTGTGTACAGGAATGCATTCCTATCCTTGCCATTCTTTTGAAATCCTTAGTTTCTTTCAAGGGTAGCTAGGTGGCACAGTGGATAGAGTGCCAGCCCTAGAGTCAGGAAGATTCAAATTCCTGAGTTCAATCTGGCCCCAAACATTTACTAGATGAGTGACCCTGGGCAAGTCACTTGACTATGTTTGTCCCAGTTTCCTCAACTGTGAAATGAGCTAGAAAAGGAAATGGCAAGACACTCCAGTATCTTTGCCAAGAAAGCCCAACAAAGAGTTGGACATAAGCAAAACGCTTGAGCAACAAACAAGTTTCTTTCAAGGTTCAGCTCAAGCCTTGCCTTCTTTAAGAAGCCTTTCCCGATTTCTCATTCCATTAGAACAATCTGCTTATACCCTCCAAATCACATTTTGTTTTGTATATTTCCTAGGCTTATCTTAAAATATCTTTTCTCTCCCCAAGACTGTGTTACATCTGAATTTGAATCTCCAGCACCTAACCCAGTGCCACGTACATAGTAGGGACTTAATAGATTCATGTTGGTTGATGGACCAACTGATTGATTGATCTTCAGGTCTCCTTAGACCATGGTTCAAACGTGAGTCACTTGTGGCAAACTTTCCATATTGGCCATGTGTCCCAGGGCATGTTTCTTAAGTCCCATTCACTGGGTTTGTGATTGTGTTGTGATTCTAAGACACCCTCCAGACTTCTCCACTTCCCTGTCACCCCCCCTTCTACAATATGGGCACCCCCTGCTTCACCCATGAGAGGGTAAGAGCAGTGACTTTTTCATTTGTTTGCATTTGTATCCCTAGTCCTTAGCACAGTGCCTGATACATAGTAAGAGCTTAATAAATGTTCTTTCTATCCATCCATCCATCCATCCATCCATCCATCCATCCATCCATCCATCAATCTACCTCTGTCATTTATCTATCCATTTACCTGTCAACTAGCTCTCCATCCATCTGTATCTATTTCTTTTCATCTACCTATTTTTATCTATATATCATCTATCCATTCATCTATCATCTAGCTTTCTATTTGCCTATGTATCTATTATACATTTATCCACCACCAATTCATCCATTTTCCTATCTTTATCATTCTTTTCTTTTTAAATTCTGAGTTCCAAATTCTCTTTCTCCTTCCCGCATCCTCCCTCGCCCACTGAGAAGACAAGCAATGACATCAATTATACATGTGAAATCATGTAAAACATATTCCCATATTCGCCACATTTTTTTAAAAGCAAGAACAAAATTTAAGTGAAATTATGCTTCAATTTGCACTCAGGGTTCATTAGTTTTTCTCTCTGGAATTCAATACATTTTCCCCATCATGAGTCCTTTGGAAATGTCTGGGATCATTGTATTAATCAGAGTAGCCATATCTTTCGTAGTTGATCATCCTACAACACTGCTGTTACTTTGCACTATAATCTCTTGGTTCTTCTCACTTCACTTTGAATCAGTTCTTATAGGTCTTGCCACATTTTTTTTCATATTTTTAAACCCTTACCTATTGGTTCTGAGACAGAACAGTAAGGACTAGGCAATTGGAGTTACGTGACCTGTCTAAGATCACACAGCTAAAAAGTATCTGAGATGAGTTTTGAATCCAGGACCTTCCAGCTTTCTATCCACTGAGCCATCTAGCTTCCCCACTTATGATTATTTTTTCATGTTTACCTTTTTATGTCAAATTTTCTATTCAGCTAGGGTCTTTTCATCAAGAATACTTGAATATCTTCTATTTCATTAAAAATCAATTTTCCCCCAGGATTACATTCAGTTTTACTGGGTAGATGATTTTTTTAAATCCTTACCTTCTGTCTTATAATCAATACTACATATTGGTTCTGAGACAGAAGGGTGGTAGGGACTAAGCAATGGGGGTGAAGTGACTTGCCCAGTGTGTCTGAGGCAAGATTTGAACCCAGGAGGACTTCCCATCTCTAAGCCTGGCTCTCCATCCACTGAGCAACCCAGCTGCCCCCTAAGGGAGGGATTTTGGAAGGAAGAGGACCTCCTCTATAGTGCCCAGGGAACTAGCAAGACAACAAAGTGGCCATGGGAGTGAGCATCCCAAAGGCACAAAGTAGAAAATGGCACCAGATTTAGGAGCTCATTTTCCAAATGGAAGACAGACCTAGATAGAAGAACTCACCAGCCCACCACAGAAGGAGAAGAAAAACTATAATGAGATTAATGACCCAAATTATTCTACTAGTGTCCCAAATATGTTCCACTTAGAACTTAAGGAGAGTTGGGAGAAGGCGGGGAGAGGTGACAGGTGTCTGGCCTAATCTCTTCTGACAGCTTCAGTCATTCCAAGTGCTCTGGCTGGCCCCACAGTTCATTAATCACAGTTAAGTCACAAGCAGTTAGCATGATTAGATTCATCCAACCCCTGGAGTAATGGCTTTTTTTTTCAAGCCTAATAATGTAAGTGAAGAGCTGGTAGGCTTCTATTATGTATCCCAGAATATCGGCTACCTTTGGTACCTGCAAGACATGAAGCTGTGAGTTTTGATTCATTTTCTGCCCTCTTGGAGAGAGATGGACTCTCCTGATGTGAACCAGCAGTCCCCGAAGAGCAAAGGATCTGAAAAGGACCTGGGTTTGAATTCCAAATCTCCTGGTGCTCTCCCTCTTTCCCTTCTCATCTATTCACCCAGATTTTAGTGCCTTCTCCCTCTGGAAATCCCTTTGTCTTTATCTCCCTCTGGAAATTACTTTGCCTTTATTTCTCTCTGGAAATCCCTTTGTCTTTATCTCCCTCTGGAAATTACTTTGCCTTTATTTCTCTCTGGAAATCCCTTTGTCTTTATCTCCCTCTGGAAATTACTTTGCCTTTATTTCTCTCTGGAAATCCCTTTGTCTTTATCTCCCTCTGGAAATTACTTTGCCTTTATTTCTCTCTGGAAATCCCTTTGTCTTTATCTCCCTCTGGAAATTACTTTGCCTTTATTTCTCTCTGGAAATCCCTTTGTCTTTATCCCCTTCTGGAAATTACTTTGTCTTTATTTCTCTCTGGAAATCCCTTTGTCTTTATCCCCTTCTGGAAATTACTCTGCCTCTATTTCTCTCCGGAAATCCCTTTGTCTTTATCTCCCTCTGGAAATTACTTTGCCTCTATTTCTCTCTGGAAATCCCTTTGTCTTTATCTCCCTCTGGAAATTACTTTGCCTCTATTTCTCTCTGGAAATCCCTTTGTCTTTATCCCCTTCTGGAAATTACTTTGCCTCTATCTCTCTCTGGAAATCCTTTTGTCTTTATCCCCTTCTGGAAATTACTTTGCCTCTATTTCTCTCTGGAAATCCCTTTGTCTTTATCTCCCTCTGGAAATTACTTTGCCTTTATTTCTCCCTGTATGTTGGATTTTCCTCAGTAGAAGATAAGCTCCTTGAGGGTAGGACCAGATTTTTTGTTTTTTTGTCTTTGTATCCTCAGCACTTAGCAAGTTGCCTTCCAAACCATCTAAGAATACAGAGAGGCCATGACTATATTATTTTTAAACCCTTACTTTTGGTCTTAGAATTAGTAGTGTGTATTGGTTTCAAGGCAGAAGAGTGGTAAGAGCTAGAAAATGGGAGTTATGACTTGTGCAGGGTCACTCAGCTCTCAATCCACTAAGCCACCTTGCTCTCTCTCTTAATTTTCTTTTTTTTAACTCCTTGCCTTCTATCTTGTTATCAATTCTAATACAGAAGAGCAACAAGGGCTGAGCAATCAGGATTAAGTGACTTGCCTAGGGTCACACAGTTAGGAAGGGTGTGAGGCCAGATTTGAGCCCAGGACCTCCTAACTCCAAGCCCAACTCTTTATTCTTTGTACCACCTAGCTGCCCCTGGACTATGATTTTAGGGTTAAAGAAAACCCTAAACTGAGGTACTGGCTACCACCATTTTTATACACAAGTGTGGCAAATTTCTTTTTTTTTAATTGAAATTGTATTGCACTTAAATTGCTTCAAATGCTAAATGGTGAGTGTTGAATCAAATTGTGGTCATTTCTCCTCCGTCGCCTCAGTTTCCTTATCTCTCAAATGTGAGAATTGGATTAAATGACCCCCAAACTCTCTTCTGTCACTTTGTACAGTCTCCTGAATGGTGACTCTGGAGGCTATGTGCCCATAGAGTGCAAGGAGGGGAGCTGCCTCCTCCTAGTCTGGATCTATATGATCTTTTGCCCCAGATCACCTTTCATAGCATTAATATGCTTTTTATAGCCTTTAAAATTTGGAAAGTGCTTGACAGAGATTATTTCATTTGAGCCTTACAAGAACCCAGGAAGGGAGGTAGATGCAGTTATTATCCCCAATTTACAGATAAGGAAAAGGAAACTAAAGCAGTCAGAGGTTAAGTAGCACAGCATAAAGTATCTGAGGTGGACTTGAAATCAAGTATTCCAGACTCTAGGTCTATCTACTGTACTATCTATTATTTCTTTGCAAACCTAAAAGTGCTGTGTAAATGTGAGTTATTATAATTATTATTTCTTCTCCCAACAGTCCTGGAAGATAAATGGTACAGTAATCGTGATTCCATTTGCAGATGGGGAAACCAAAGAACATGGAAGAGAATGACTTATGATAAATGACTTGTCCAAGGTCAGACCAAATGATGTGATGAAATTACCTATAGCCTTTTGTACCTAAAAATCTGGATTCTCATCTGACTCTACCCTTTAATGGTTAACTATATGAGCCCTAGTGCCCTGGTCTATTCAGGGGAAATAATAACTTCCCTTATTGTTTTCTCTTCTTGGCACCATTTGAGGTTTTTGCTAGATGCTAGAAAAGGTTATCATTTCCTTCTCTACCTACTGTACAGTGTTGTTCTGAGTATCAAATGAGATGGCAAATGAATCAGAGCTTTGAAATCTGTTAGTTACTATCCAGATGTTAGGAAGGAAGTAGAATGAGAGTTCCTTGAGGGTGCAGATGGTTCTTCATTTTGTCTTGTTGTCCCCAGAATCTAACATGATGCCTTGCACACAGTAGATAGCTAAAGAAGACTTCTTGGGTCGTATCAGGTTATTGGAGGGAATCTAGAGAGATGATTCCCTATTAGTTGGAGAGATTCTTGAGGGTAAGTGCTCTGTACATAGAAGATGTTTAAAAAATGAATTGTGCATGTTTATATTATGCTGTATTAAAAATTGTCTAGTTTGCATTCAAATCTGGCCTCAGACACTTCCTATCTGTGTGACCCTGGGCAAATCACTTAGTCTCCATTGCCTAGCCCTTATCACTCTTCTGTGTAATAACCAATACACAGTATTGATTCTAAGATGGAAGACAGGGTTAAAAAGAAAAGAAGAGAAGAGAAGAGAAGAGAAGAGAAGAGAAGAGAAGAGAAGAGAAGAGAAGAGAAGAGAAGAGAAGAGAAGAGAAGAGAAGAGAAGAGAAGAGAAGAGAGAAGAGAAGAGAAGAGAAGAGAAGAGAAGAGAAGAGAAGGAAAGGAGGAAGGAAGGAAGGAAGGAAGGAAGGAAGGAAGGAAGGAAGGAAGGAAGGGAAGGAAGGAAGGAAGGAAGGAAGGAAGGAAGGAAGGAAGGAAAGGAAAGGAAGGGAGGAGGGAGGGAGGGAGGGGAGGGAAGGAAGGAAGGAAGGAAGGAAGGAAGGAAGGAAGGAAGGAAGGAAGGAAGGAAGGAAGGGAGGGAGGAGAAAGGGAGGGAGAAAGGGAGGAAGGGAGGAAGAGAGAGAAAGACAGAGAAAGAAAGAAAGAAAGGAAAGAAAGAAAGAAAGAAAGAAAGAAAGAAAGAAAGAAAGAAAAGAAAGAAAGAAAGAAAGAAAGAAAGAAAGAAAGAAAGAAAGAAAGAAAGAAAGAAAGAAAGAAAGAAAGAAAGAAAGAGGAAAGAAGAAGAAAGAAAGAAAGAAAGAAAGAAAGAAAGAAAGAAAGAAAGAAAGAAAGAAAGAAAGAAAGAAAGAAAGAAGAAAGAAAGAAAGAAAGACTGAGAGAGAGAGAGAGAGAGAGAGAAAGAAAGAAAGAAAGAAAGAAAGAAAGAAAGAAAGAAAGAAAGAAAGAAAGAAAGAAAGAAAAGAAAGAAAGAAAGACAGAAAGAAGAGGAGAGAGAGAGAGAGAGAGAAAGAAAGAAAGAAAGAAAGAAAGAAAGAAAGAAAGAAAGAGAGAGAGAGAGAGAGAGAGAAAGAAAGAGAAGAGAAGAAAGAAAGAGAAAGAAAGAAGAAAGAGAGAGAGATGAGAGAGAGAAAGAAAGAAAAGAAAGAAAGAAAGAAAGAAAGAAAGAAAGAAAGAAAGAAAGAAAGAAAGAAGAAAAAGAAAGAAAGAAAGAAAGAAAGAAAGGAAAGAAGACAGAAAGAAAGGAGAGAGAGAGAGAGAGAAAGAAGAAAGAGAGAGAGAGAGAGAAGAAGAGAAAGAGAGAAAGAAAGAAAGAAGAGAGAGAGAGAGAGAGAAAGAAAGAAAGAAAGAAAGAAAGAAAGAAAGAAAGAAAGAAAGAAAGAAAGAAAGAAAGAAAGAAAGAAAGAAAGAAAGAAAGAAAGAAAGAAAGAAAGAAAGAAAGAAAGAAAGAGAGAGAGAGAAAGAAAGAGAAAGAGAGAAAGAGAGAGAGAAAGAGAGAAAGAAAGAAAGAAAGAAAGAAAGAAAGAAAGAAAGAAAGAAAGAAAGAAGAAAGAAAGAAAGAAAAGAAAGAAAGAGAGAAAGAGAGAGAAGAGGAGAAAGAGAGAGAGAGAGAGAGAGAGAGAGAAGAGAGAAAGAGAGAAAGAGAGAGAAAGAGAGAAAGACGAGAAAGAGAGAAAGAGAGAAAGAGAGAAAGAGAGAAAGAGAGAAAGAGAGAGAGAAAGAAAGAGAGAGAGAAAGAAAGAAAGAGAGAAAGAAAGAAAGAGAGAAAGAAAGAAAGAAAGAAAGAAAGAAAGAAAAGAAAGAAAGAAAGAAAGAAAGAAAGAAAGAAAGAAAGAAAGAAAGAAAGAAAGAAAGAAAGAAAGAAAGAAAGAAAGAAAGAAAGAAAGAAAGAAAGAAAGAAAGAAGAAAGAAGAAAGAAGAAGAAGGAAGGAAGGAAGGAAAGAAAGAAAACCACAACCAATTAAAAATAATGATAATTCTCCTTTTGGAAAAGTGTCTCAAACATCCTTCACCCAACCTGGACCCAGTCCAGGGTCCAGAAAGCCAGAGACAAAGGCAGGGTAATGGGGGGAGGTCTGTGATTTAATTAACAGGAGTGCTGACAACTGGACAAAAAGCCGTTGGTTTCCAACATTGTTCCACCGTGGAAACCGTGTCTTGGCCTCTTTTCCATATGCCTCCTGATTGCCCCCACCCCAAATTCCCTATGAGTAAGGGGCCTGAGCTTGGTTCTGTCTCTCTCTCCTTGCTATCTTGCTGCTTCCCTAAACTGCCGGCTAAAGGAGGGGGAGCCGGTGGTCTTGGTGACAAGTTGGCAGCACACAGATGTGCTGTTTGGATTATGACTGTCTCGGTATATGAGTGATTTTTCCTTCGTGTCCCAATTAGACATGTTTAACTGAGATTTACAGCTGACACCTGGGTGAAGCTTGAGGAGCTAATTCGACACCATTTAGAGAACAGAAACTCTTCTCTCTACCTGGCTCCAGAGCTGGCTTTCCACTGAGTTCTTGGGCAAAGCCTGACAGATTCTTAACTTTTTCTGTGGCTTGGACCCTGTTGGCAGACTTTTCTCTGAATAATATTTAAAATTAATCAAACAAACTAGGTAGGATTATAAGGAAAACCATTGGAATCAAAATACAGTTTGGTCCAAGAACCCTTGACATTAAAGACAGCACAGCAAATTTAGATTCAGAAAAATCTGGGTTCAAATCGTATGTTTGACACTTACTAACTGTATGATTTTAACGGCTCTGACCTCAGTTTCCCCATTTGCAAAACAAAGGCATTGGACCAAATGGCCTCTGAAGCTCAAGATGGATGAAACAGGGATGGGTGCCTCTGGAAGCCCTAGGTGAGCTCCTCTGAAGGCAGTGCTTCCCCTGGATAGTTCTCTCATAGCAGCTGCTGGAAGGGCAGGAAGGAGCCACAGAGAATGGCCCCTTCCCATCATCCCCGGCCCCCCGCCGCTGGGCTTGCTCCTGGATTTCTGGTCTGCCATCTTGCCATTCCCCTCCCAGCAGTCTTCCAAACAGACATGACAAATGGCTTGTTTTCCAGGCAGCCCCATGCTGAGGGTGAAAAATGCCCAGCGTTTCATGGCCGCTTACCCTGCGCCTTTGTGTGCCATGGAGATAAGCCGCGTCTGCAGCGGGCCCCCCTTGTGCATCAGCCACACAGCTGGCCTGTGTGCCAACTGCCTGCAGCCAGAACCACGGCCGGAGCCTCATCGCCTGCTGAGTCTCTCGCCATCTGGGCCCCGAAAGAGGCTGGGGAGGGAGGGCAGGATGGAGGAGGGCGGAGGGGCAGGAGGCGACTGCTGGGGTCCTGTTTCCTAAGCAATCCCATCATCAGATAAAACATCGTGACCCAGATAGACCGGAGCCAGCCAGGACTCACTCCAATCTGTTCGTCCTCAGGAGTGAGACCATGAGGTACAAATGGCGGCAAGATGCGAGAGAAGAGGGGACATCTTCTCCTGTTAATTAAATCACAGACCTCCCCCCATTCCCCTGCCTTTGTCTCTGGCTTTCTGGACCCTGGACTGGGTCCAAGTTGGGTGAAGGATGAAGAGGGAAGAGGAGAAGCACAGACTGGACGCAATGGGGCATCTGGACTCCTAGAATCGCTGATGGGCTCTTTTAAAAGTGCTGTAATTAGCTATGTTTACAGGTTTTGTGGTTGTTTGGTTGTTGTTGTTTTTTAAACCCTTATCTTCTATCTTGGAATCAATACCACGTATTGGATCCAAAGCAGAAGAGTTGGAAGGGCTAGGCAAAGGAGTTCAGTGACTTGTCCAGGGCCACTCAGCTAGGAAATGGCTCAGGCCAGATTTGAACCCAGGACCTCCGGTCTCTAGCCACTGAGTCTTGCTTACAGTTTTAATATCAGACTCCAGTGTGATTCAGTGGAAAGAACAATGACCCTGGAGTCAGAGGCTCTGAGTGTAAGACCCTCTTGTGGCCATTTACTACCTATTGGACCTCTTAACATCTCTTGACCTTGGTTTCCTCATTTGTAGGTTAAGAATTTTGGACTAGATCAAGGATTTATTTGCTTGTCTGATGCTAAAATGAGTGAGGAAATATTTTTTAAAAGATGTGAGAAGCAATGCAGAGGGGACAATGCATGGCTCAGTGGCTGGAGAGCCAAGCCTAGAGATGGGAGGTCCTGGGTTCAAATATGACTTCAGACACTTCCTAGCTGTGTGACCCTGAGCAAGTCATTTCACTGCCATTGCCTAGCCCTTATCATTCTTCTGCCTTGGAACCAATACATGGTATTGACTCTAAGATGGAAGGTAAGGGAGGGTAGGGGGGTGGATGTGTGTGTGTGTTTTTAAAGAAGAAGTGAACAGACAGAATCAAAATACTAAGTGCTGAGTTTTGGCCAAATTAGGAGAACCTCAGGGGCCATTTAGTCCTCCAAACATTTAGGCTAAAGGAAAGAAGATGCAGGGATAACCCAATAGCTAGCTTCAAGTAAGAGAAGAGCTGTCCTGTGGAATAGGGGTGAGATTTGGTCAGCATGGCCTCAGAGAGCCAGAACTACGAATAAGGACATCTCAGACAAATTTCCTAACCATTGAACTATATAGAAGTGGGATTGGTTGCCCTAGGAGGTAGTCATTTCTCTCTCCCTGTAGGATATAAATAGAGCTTTGATTCACTTGACAAGGATGTTGTATGGAGGACTAGAAGACCTCTGAGAGACCTTCCAGCATGGAGATCTGTGATTCTACAAGGCTTTTACTTGCCTTTACTAAGCTTATAATCAAAATGGACTCATTGTACTACACATGAAACAGCAAACAATATAGGATATCTATCTTTCCAACTATCATTTGTCTTTCTACATCTGTCTCTCATTCTCTCTCTGACTCTATCATCTATTTACCTTCCTACATATTCCTCTCCATCTATCCATCCATTCATCTACTGATTTATCAACCTATCAATTTATTCATCTTTTTCTATCATCTTTTCACCTACCTATGTGTATCTCTCAATCTCTCCCAATCCATCTATTAATTCATCTTTTCATCCATCCATCCATCCATCCATCATCTCTCTAACTAGATTTCTCTGTCTCTCCATCCATGCATTCATCTGTTGACACATCAATTTTTCAGTCTATTCCCCTATCATCTTTTCACCTGCCTATATTAATCAGTCTCTCTTAACCCCTTCATCATCCATCCATCCATCCATCATTTCTCTACCTGGATCTCTCTACCTATTCATCATCTATCCATCCATTCATCTATTGACATATCAGTTTTTCAATCAATCTATTCATCTCTTATCTTTTCACCAAACTATGGCTATAAATCTCTCTCAATCCAACCATCCATTCATCTATTCATTCACCCATCATTTTCTCTATTTACCTAGATCCCTCTATCTCTCCATCCATCCATTCATCTATTGACATATCAATTTGTCAATCAATCTATTTATCTCTCAACTTTTCACCAAACTATAGCTATCAATCTCTCTCAGTCCATCCATTCATTAATCTATTCATCCATCCATGATCTCTCTATTTACCTAGATCCCTCTATCTCTCCGTCCATCCATCCATCTATTGACATATCAATTTTTCAATCAATCTATTTATCTCTCGACTTTTCACCAAACTATAGTTATCAATCTCTCTCAGTCCATCCATTCATTAATCTATTCATCCATCCATGATCACTCTATTTACCTAGATCCCTCTATCTCTCCATCCATCCATCCATCTATTGACATATCAATTTTTTCAATCAATCTATTTATCTCTCGACTTTTCACCAAACTATAGCTATCAATCTCTCTCAGTCCATCCATTCATTAATCTATTCATCCATCCATGATCTCTCTATTTACCTAGATCCCTCTATCTCTCCATCCATTCATCTATTGACATATCAATTTGTCAATCAATCTATTTATCTCTCGACTTTTCACCAAACTATAGCTATCAATCTCTCTCAGTCCATCCATTCATTAATCTATTCATCCATCCACAATCTCTCTATTTACCTAGATCCCTCTATCTCTCATCCATCCATTCATCTACTGATAAAGCAATCTATCAATCTATTCATTTATTTCTATCATCTTTCCACCTACCTCCCTATATTTAGGTCTCAGTCTCTCGCTCTCTCCATTTATCCATCTATTCATCCAATCATCTATCTACTTATATCTATCTCATTTTCTATCTCTGTCATCTATCTGCCTTCCTATATCTATGTCTCGATATTTCTCAAGCCATCCAACTGTTTCTCTATCCACCTATCTAATGATCTATACCTATATAGTCCAGACAAATATGGGTGAAAATATCTGTGTAAACCTGTGATTAGCTATTTAGTGCAGACATACCTACTGCTTTCAGAGTTCTAAGGAGAGGAATATTAATGAAGTCAGGGAGTTTTCGGTGAATGCTTTGTGGAAAAATGGGGACTTGAAGAGTGGGTTTGATGTGGGCTCCAGACTAGTTTTAATTCTTATTCAATGTGAGCTTTGAAATGGACAAACCCTATAAAAATAAAGATGTTTTAAGGAATGCTTTCAAGTTGTTTGAAGGAGGCATTTTTGGCTCTTCTGCTATAGCCTCTTGCCTGGAGCTGTGGAAACTTCAATACCTCAGCATGGGGGTGGACTCTCAGACCCTAGAAATGGGATATAAAAGCCAAGAGGAAAACTAACCTGAGAATCTTCCTCTGCACCCTGTGGAGATGGTAAAAGTTAAAGCATCAGCCAGGGGGGAGCTTTGTGCGAACTCAGAGAAAAGATCGAGCAGCTAAAAACAGTAAAGGTTTCCACAAATACACCTCAAAGAGGAAGCTTGGTATCTGTGGCTCAGGAAGGCCCACATGAGCCCAGAAATCTCTAGGGTTTGGAGAAAACTTGATTTGAAATCAAGAGAACAAGAGCTCAGAGGCTGCCAATCAGTTCTGCCAATGTACCACTGGGTTAGTCAGCCTTGCTGGGCTTCCATCTCTTCATCTGGACTCGCCACACATTCTCTTCTGTATCTGTTCTCTTCCCTGTCCCCTCCCATTTATTTGGCTTCCTTTTTAGAGCTGTCTTTCCCCATTAGAACACAAACTCCTTGAGGGCTGGATCTGTCTTTCTTCCTGCTTGTATTTGTATTCTGGGCATTTAGGAAGGTGCTGGCACTTCATGAATGTTTCTTGACTTGACTTGCTAACAAGGCACAACTACCCACATTCACAAGCCCGGAATGCTTCATATCTAACGGCCACATCATTTATTGAACATAGAACAGGTGGAAGGGGGTGAAGGCTAAGTGCTTCCTCATGGAGCCATCTGCCTCTAGTCAAGTGCCAAAGACACCATCTCCTTTGCTCTCCAAGTTCTTCAGGTTGGGTGGGAAGAAGGTACTGAACCAACAGCACCCATGAATCTCAGAAGAAGAACCAGAAGACATGTATCTGTGACCCTACCATTGTGCCAGGGCAAGGGAAGAGAAAGAGAAGAGGATGACGTTGAGCATGGATGGTCCTGCGTATATTGTTCACTCCAATAGCGACTGCTTAGTGGTCCTCTCTCCTCCTCATACTCAAGCCTCCATCTCAGGCTAGGCATTTGGGTTATCTTCACAGGATGGTCTCCAATGACCCATGACCCCAGCCATTCTACTCTCCCTCATACAGAAGGCTGACCAGATCCATCCAGTGGCAGCCTCTGATTACCTCAATTCCCTGCATGGTGAACAGGAAATACCAATGTCATGGGCAATGGGAAGGGAAAGACCCCAGACTGGTAGACCAGGTAAGCACCCTTCCCTATAAAAAGGCTTCCTAAGCTGCTTCACATCAGGTTATCCATGATTCCCAATGAAAGGAAGTATTCAGATTTGCTTTTTTCTCTCCTTGAATCATCATTGGATGATTTTTTTTCAAGCCCAGAAATTAGTATCAATAATGATGATGGAGGACGGCAGGGTGGCTCAGTGGATTGAGAGCCAGGACTAAAGACTGAAGGTCCTGGGTTCAAATCTGACCTCAGACACTTCAAGCTGGGTGACTTTGGGCAAGTCACTTAACCCCCATTGCCTAGCCCTTACTGCTCTTCTGTCTTGGAACCAAAACCTAGTATTAAATCTGAGATGGAAGGTGAGGGTTATAAAAATAATAATAATGATCATGATCATGAGTTTATCTCTGGCCTCAGACACTTCCTAAGTCACTTTTACCACACTGCCTAGTCCTTACCACTCTCCTCCCTTGAAATCAATACACAGCATTGATTCTAAGACAGAAGGTAAGGGTTGTTTTTAAAAATGGCAACGACAATGATGACGATATAATAGCAAGCATTTAAAAAAACATTTTAAAGTTTGCAAAGTACTTTTAAAATATTATATCATCTTTTAATAATGACCTTGGGAAGTAGGTGCTATTGTTATTCCCATTTTATAATTGAGGAAACTGAGGCAGGCAGCAGCTAAGTGATTTACCCAAGTTCACACAGTCAGTCATTGTCTGAATCAGGGCTTGAATTTAGGTCCGGTTTTTTATCCATCATACCACCTAACCCACCTCTAAATAACAATTCAAAGTCTGGGAATGAAGTACAATTATAACAGAATGGAGTTGAATTAGGTGCTTTCTAAAGTCCCTTCTAAGGTCAGCAGATAGATAAAAAGCACTGGGCACTTCAAAACCAGCCTCAGACACTTCCTGGCTCTATGACCCTGGGCAAGTCACTTAAAAAAAAAAAACTGTGTTTGCCTCAGTTTCCCCATCTGTAAAATGAGCTGGAGAAGGAAATGACAAACCATTCCAGTAATTTTGCCAAGAAAACCCAAAATGGGATCACAACAAGGCAGACAGGACAGACATGACTCAACAACAAAGTCCCTCCTAGCTCCTGAACATGGATTCTTAGACTAGGGACTGCTTCTTCAGAATTAATTTTATTAATTAATTTTGCAGCCTGACCTTGATGATGGTCAATCCCATGATTCTCTTTGCATTGGCCCCACCTCCTCACCAATGCCTTGCTTTGTCCTTCTATCCATCTCAGCTGTCTCTCTCCCATTACTTGAATCCACTCAAACAAGGCTCTTCTGGTCACTTAGACCCAGGTGTAAGATTTTGGTTTTCCTCCACCCTGATTTCTTTCTCTGCCAGTCCACAGAGAGTGTTCATTCTCGTGGATGCTGGAGTTTCTCAAGTACTTGGAACCTGCCTCCCCAGCCAGCTCCCCTGGCATCTGGCCACACTGAGGCTTCCTGTGTTGTTGGATGGAATTGAATTGAACCATGCAAATGTGTTCTTTTCTATTGTACTTTGTTGGACTGAGATGGAAGTTATCATCATAGCCTGGAAAAAATGGGGAGCTGGGATGCAGGGAGTCAACATTGGACCTGTGACATTTCTGAGTGTCCCCGAGATGGAGAAAACAACATCCTCTGCTCTCCTCCCCTTCCCTCCCCCTCCCCCTTCTCCACTCTCTCCATTGCTCTGCTAGATCTGATTTCCTTCTCTAGGAAAGAAGTCCAGTGTGAAGGGCGGGATGAGGTCCGGTGGGAAAGACTCAGTAAACATTTATTTCTTCATTTCTGACCTTTCTTTCCAATAAACCCTCCCTCTGCCCCATTTTCTTTCCTTGGCATTTCTGGAATGAAAGACCTTTCCTTGATTTACCATTTCACTGTCCAATCAAGGGCGGGTCCAAGGGAATCTGGGCTTTCCCTGTCCACATTCCCTCCCCAGTGAGCTTCAGACTCCTCTCCTGGACTTACTCTACGTTGGCTCAGAAACCTGCCCATTCTAGATGCCTGCTTCACACCTTAGAAGTCCGCAGCCCTTCTCTCTGATTGGTGAGAGGGTCACAGAATCTTTATTTTCTTTTAATATAGAGCCTCCACTTTAAAAAGGTCAGCCAGGCCACTCATGTCTTCTTTTCTCTCCAGACCAGCACTCTTGAAGTGCTCTCTTCCCTGACTTCCTCTGCAATGGCCCCAGGGGTACCCCGCTCCCACTTTTCCATTCCCTTTGATGTAATGGCTTCTGCCTTTAGAATGTAAGCTCCATGCGGGCAGGCACTGGCTTTCTGCTTATACTAATTTTCTTAGCATAGTAATTGGCACACAGTAAGAGCTTAATAAATGCTTGGCGTTGAGGGATACCTTGTTTTCCCCTTAGTCACTTTCCCAGGGGCTCGACTCTCCTTCCCCTTTGTACTGGTTTTATTGCTTAGAGCATCCTTGCAGGCTTGGTTTTCCTTCATTCTCAATTGGAGGAAGAGGGGGAATAGAGTATTTTGGATGATTGAAAAAAGTAAAATGTAATTAATATTTTTAAAAGAACAATCCTTACAGTAGAAATTTTAAAAAGATGGGAGGTGCAAAGTCCCAATGTACTTCACAGTAAGGTACCAAGCAATGGCATTATCACAAGAACTGTGAGGCAGTAAATCAGACTCTGACATGACTTGATCCTTTCCCTAAAATTCCTCCCATCCCCTGCCCTCCCCTCCTCTTTCCTTTTCTCTCTTCTCCCTTTCCCCTCCTATCTCCTCTCCTTCCCTCCCCTCTCTTCTCTCCTCTCCTCCCCTCTCTTCTCCTCTCCTCTCCTCCCCTCTCCTTCTCTCCCCTTCTCTCTCCTTCTCTCTCTCTCCTCTCCTCTCCTTCCTTCTCCTCCCTCTCCTTTCCTCTTCTCTCCTCCCCTCTCTTCTCCTCTCCTCTCCTCCCCTCTCCTTCTCTCCCCTTCTCTCTCCTTCTCTCTCTTCTCCTCTCCTCTCTTCCTTCCTCCTCCTCTCCTTTCCTCTTCTCTCCTCCCCTCTCTTCTCCCCTCCCTTCCCCTGTCTTCCCTCCCTTCCTCTCCCCTCCCCAACTCCTTTCCCCTTACATCCAGAAAAGCTCCTATCAATGAAGATTCAGGGCTGGAGCATTGAACTAAATAACAGGGACCAATCCATTAACCAATCAACAAACATTTATTAAATAATATACTGTATGATGGGCCCTGAGAATTCAAAAATAAAGATAGAGCAGTCCTTGCCCTCAATGAGCTTATATTCTATCCAGAAGACAATGTACACATACATGAGTAGGAATGTATGCTTTTTATAGATAGGTATACACTCATATATATATATATATACATGTATACACATATGTGTACTTTTGCATGAATATATAGGTGTGTATTTACATATACACATGTATAACATGTAACCCATGTGCATGTATAAATACAGGGCATCCCAAAGTCTTAATGCAATTTTAATCCTTGTATATCTGTAATTTACTATATAAAATAAATGTGGGTGCATGTTGTATATGTGTATGTGCATATATGTGTATCTGTATGTATATATGTCTGATCTTTAACAAACCTCCAGCCCAGGATGTAATCACAAGGTGTTAAGTAGGTATTAAACTCATTGGAAAGATTTCTCTGTGCTCTGATCCCTGTGGGATGTGTGAACATCTTTCTCCAACAGAATGAATAGAGCAGCCTCACTAAAGGGCTTTAAATAGCTAAGTCCTAGGAAAGGAGTTCAGTCCCATGGAAGTCCAAGTTGGCAGCATTCTGAAGATGAGATTCCTTGGGGAGAGAGGGAAGAGATGTCTCTCCCTGCCTCGTCAGCCATGGTATCTGGCAGCAGTTGCCCAGAGTAAGACATCTCATCCATCTGGTCAAGGTCATGTATTCAAGTAAAAAACACACTCCAAATGGACATAGAAAGATAATCACTCAAAGGAGGAAGCAAGCTCTGAGGGATTGGGGCTCCTGGCAGTAGAGAAGAGAGCCAGATGGGAAAGGAGCAGATTCCTTGAACCCAGCTGAGCACCCTGCCCAGCAGAGATGCTGAAGTCACATACTCCATGGAGATTGAAAGGACTTCTAGACCCTGCAGTCCTACGAGTGGTGAGTTGCTTTCGTTCCATGTCTCTTCTACATGTGTATCTCACTGCTGATTTCAAGCCCTTCTTCCCAAGGATGGTGTGTGTATTTATGGGGAAGCATAATCCAAGTTTATGGAGAAAATGTTTTCTAGCTACTTTCTTAATAAATGACTTTATAAAGAAATAGCTGAGTCTAATGCCTATTAATGGGAAGCCATGCCCAGTGGAAGCATGGGAGCTATAGTTATAGAAGTTGGTACCCATAGGGTATTCCTAGAGTCTATATGAGTAGCACCCACACGCTGGGACAGTGAGTGCAATTGGGAGCCTGGTCCAAAATGGGTGTTATAGTTAGAATGAAAATAAAATCAAGGAAGCTGCTTAAGGAGGGAAAGTACCAGCAATTCAAGGGGGGACATGGCTTCCATACTTTGTTTCAAGTTTTCTTCTCCAGAAAAGAGATAAATTTAATAATACCTGCC
The DNA here is from genome assembly GCF_027887165.1 of Monodelphis domestica. Lineage (NCBI taxonomy): Eukaryota > Metazoa > Chordata > Mammalia > Didelphimorphia > Didelphidae > Monodelphis > Monodelphis domestica. The sequence goes on along the minus strand of NC_077232.1, from coordinate 39,693,795 downwards.
CCTCCTTACTTGAAGTTCTTCGGGAGAAAGGAACTATTTAGAAAATAGAACAATGAATTAGCAAAGGGAAGGAATGGATTCTCCCACACACATTTCATACACCAACACCATGGTTTTGTAAAAAGACATCCCTTTCACTCAAATACTTAATGCTTTCTTCCTCCTCTTTCCATCACTGTAGCTTCCATTCACCATCCCTATTCTCATATGATGTTAAGAGCCTGCCTGCTTGCCATCCTTAGTA